>NW_003546267.1:384237-385908 GCF_000090795.2 Amphimedon queenslandica | reverse complement strand
TGTTATGATTTCGAAGGTACATATAATAGTGAATAATTATTTTTAGACAGTGGACTTGCAACATTATCATTATAGTTAGGTAATCATATTAAGACCATAAAAAACATACGTTAAATATTGGTAAAGATACATTTTAAGCATAATAAAAAAAACCAGTAGATCATAAAAAAGATTTTACCAAGTTATATCTGTCATGTGGCAGGTGCAAAAGATTTAATCCAATGAATAAAACCTCTGCTGAGATGAATTGAGACAAAAAAGCAGCTTCTTCGCATATAGCATTAAAACTGGACAACAAAAAGGCAGTTCTTTTTCTTAATTCCAAATTCAATTATTTTAAACAGGAGAATAAGTAAGAAATTAGATAAAGACAGATGCATAAAATCTGTCAAGATTTTTAGGAGCAGGACATCATCTGAAGTCAAAGAAGCTGTGCTTAGTGCTTTTTGTGATTTGCACTTTAAACATTTAAAGTATCTCCAGAATAATAGTCTAAAGTTTGTTGACAACCAGGAACTGAATGGTGATTCATTAATTTGTCTCTGTGGTTCAGGGAGTCTTTATTTTGTTGAGGTACAGCATTTTATTTCATTTTTTGTGACTTGCATGCATAGAGCTATTAAAGTAGCGTGTGAGTGTTGCATGTGTATAAAATTTAACCTTTTGTATACAGTTTAGTACTAAATAATCCTGCATTAAGAGAGGAAGAGAGTTAAATTTAATGCCTTTATTGAAAGTAACATTTATTTCTTGCCTGTAAACTACACATATTGTACCTAGACATAGTTATGCTTCAAAAATAAAAATAGTAATTGCAATATCTCTGCACATTTATTAGGATTTCTTTATTTATGTGACAATATGAGACATGTAAACTATTGTTTCATTGTGATTTCATTTCTAACTTTATTCATAAAATTTAGTCGCTGTGTTCTATTCAATTTGATAATCGATCTAATTATGATCACAAAATGGATGGGTTTAATAATAACTGTCATGAAGTAACTAGGCTTAATAGTGATTTATTATGTTTGAAATTGTAGCAAACTTAGCAATTGAAAACTAGACCTGATACTAGAAAGAAAATTACAATAATTCACAGGTGGTCATGGCTTATGTCCATTTATTATGTAGGAGGTAGCCTATAAGTATGATTGAGGTTGGTTTTTCAAGATGGCGGCCGTTTTTATGATTTTCAAACATTTATAACTCTTTTACCTTACATTGTAAAGCTTTATAAATGGCTTAGCTGAGCTCTCCTTCATTGAGCGATTCTCCTGGTACCTTTAAAGTGGACTGTAATGTAGCGGGAGCATTTCTGGATAATAGGCCCAAATTCAAATTTCTGCAAAATTCTTCAGACTTTTTTTTCTTCTTTCATCTTCTTCTATCTCCCTTCTAATCTTCTAAGTCAGAGAAGTGCTTAAGTTGGCTTTTACATCACTCTTCTGGGCTTAGGTCAAGGACCACAAACGTAGTTTCAAAAAGAAGCGAGGACAAACTTCGACAAAGAAGACACAATCCAGCTGCAGACACCGCGGGGTTTTGTGGTTTGACGCCATTTTAATTTATGCGCACGTGATCAGCATGAATATAATTAATCTAACCACAGAATCATAGCAAATTCTAATTTATAAATTTAAGAAAAACGAATGGAAACAAGTAAATAAA
>NW_003546267.1:382753-383937 GCF_000090795.2 Amphimedon queenslandica | reverse complement strand
ATCAGTTTTGAATTTAAGTATAGTCAATTTGATTATTACTAAAGTTAACCATTTCTGTCCCATTCACATTTGTCTTTATTAGGTATCAGTGAATGCCACAATTGTTCGTTATGCATCAAATGCAATGATGGAATTTAAGCAGTCAGCCAAGAGGGCATTTATCACAATACAGTTCAGATGCTATAATTTCACATTACCCGGTAACGAGTGCAGAGCTAAAAATAACGTACGGACAACGGACAACTTCCGTGCAAATGCTGCTTATGGTCACACAACTGGTGCTATGTCCGGTCAATGTGTTAGACAAAGTGGGAGGCTTCCTTGAAAAACTTTTTGCATGCCCTTACTTGTGTATACTGCAAACTCCTTTCTGCTGCAAGACCTGCTTACATTATTTTTATTGCTTTGGTTTTAGCCTTCTACGTGGTCTGCTCTGGTTACTTTGCCATTTTGCAATTTGTGCATGCGCAAACAAATAGACCATAACAACATGTTATTTTTGGAAGCTAGTCTACTATGAAGAGAAGCCATTCTACTAGTGATTCTAGATCAGCTGATCAAAGGGAATCATCAGCCAAAAGCAGAAATATGTCATACTTAACTTTAAGCAAGTAGAAGACAGATTTGGTTTCAGACATTTTCTTGGTTGGATTGTGAAGTCAGGCATGAAGGGACAAAAAAGTCTGTCAATAATTTATCATGCAAAGTTTGCTGCAAATTCAAATCAACAATATCAGGAAGGACGAATTACAGTGACAAATGGGTGGAGGGAGCCAGTTCTGTTCGCACTAGTAATATCAAAGACCATGCACAGACAGATCAGCATTTACATGCAATGACATTATGAAAGAAAGGACACGCACAGGCTGCTGGACAAGGTCCAGCATCATATGCCCCTGTTGCTAATGTTCTCACAGCCTTGACTGATGATGTAAAAGAAATACTTCGTAAGAAGTTTGATATAGCTCATTTTGTTGCTACTGAGAAGCTTGCATTCAGCAAATATTCAAGCATCTGTGAATTGGAGGCCGACAATGGTGTAAATATTGGATCTAATTACACCAATGAAGCAGCTGGAAAAAATTTTTGCCATTATATTGCTAATTCTAGAAAAAAGGAACTAGTCAAGTGTCTCTCAGGCTAAATACTTTCCTTTGCTTATGGATGGGTCTACAGATGTTGCT
>NW_003546267.1:379735-382517 GCF_000090795.2 Amphimedon queenslandica | reverse complement strand
ATATCTTTTTGGAATTGGAACAGATGGAGCTTATTCAAATGTTGCTGCAGCTGGCTTGAAATGATTGGTACAGAAGGAAGTCCCATGGATATTCTGGATGTGGTGCATAGCCCACAAGGTAGAGTTGACCATTAAGGATGCTCTTAAAGGTACTGCCTTTGACTTCATTGATGATATGCTTAAGTTATATTACATATATGAGAAGTCACCCGAAAAGTGTAGACAGCTAGAGGAAATAATCTTTGACCTTAAAGATTGCTTGAAATTTGATGATAAAGGTATTAAGCCAGTACAAGCCAGTGGTTCAAGGTGGGTGACACAGACTCAAGGCAATGAAACGTGTCATTTCAAAATATGGAGCATATACCAGTCACCTCATTTCTCTTTCTGAAGATAACACTATCAAGACTAATGACAGGGCTCAGCTTAAAGGATGCAGCAATAAGTGGGAATACATCCTAGGCTGTGCTTTCTTTACAGATTTGCTTTCACCATGTGCTACTTTTTCCAAATCACTTCAAAGTGATGATTTAGATGTTTGTACTGCCTTCACAAATCTGCTAAGAACAGTGAAAGAGATCAACAGGTTTACTACTTTGACTTTAGAATATTGGCCCACATACTCATCAATACTGAAGAATATTGCCCAGGATGGCAATGATCATGTCTATCAATGTCAACCATTAAAGTATTTCAGTCGAGCTAAGAGCCGCTACTCTTCACAACATCAGCAACTTTGCACTTCTGTCACTCATTGCCTAAAACAAAGACTTACTTGGTCAGATCTGAAAATGATTCGAGATGTTACTTTTACTTTAGCCTCTCATTGATGGGATAAGATTGTGGATGATCTGGAAAATGATGCTAGTCATGATAAATCTTTGGAAGCTATACTAGGCTAGGCATGAGATTTAGGTGTCCACTTGAATCTAATGGAGTTGTTATCAATCAGCTGAAAGAAGAGTTCTGTGACATGATTACATATGCGAAACAGTTCAAAAATATTGCCGCAATGGATTATAGATGTGTCGGGCGGAGGTTATATTATTCTCCCAACACAACTGAATGGAGCAATGTTCTACAGCTTGCTCATCTACTATTCACTCTTCCTGTGTCAAATTGGAAGCTTCAGAGAATATTCTCTACACTGAAACTAATCAAAGTTGACAGGTCTTCACTAGGCAATAGTGTTTTGGATGACTTACTTGTGTAAACACTGATCCCATTTCTTTAAAAGACTTCAACCCAGATCCCAGATCATAGCATTCAGCTTTGGTGGAATGATAAAGTTTGAAGGCCAAACCAAAGACCTAGGAAAAAGTATGCAGAACGTGCAAACAAAACTCATCAAGACTCTAATGAAGAGAGTGAAACTGATTCAGAACTTTTGCAGGAATGCGATGATTGGCTTGATGACTAATGATGAGTGAAAGTGACCAAAACTATAAAAAATCATGTTACGAATTACAATTATTGATTGTTTAAATACTTCTTGAGATTTGATGAAAATATTCATGCAAATCATGAAATGGGATGTCTAGTCCAAATTGCATTATGTCCAGACAAAGTGAATTATGTCCGACACATTGACCAATCAAATTGAAAAATTATTTTTAGCTCTGGAGTGTTGACACAGTGGCTATAATTGGGAAAATAATTTCCCACGCATACCAAGATTTTGCTTTACTTCCAAAACGTATTGCTTTTCCGTGACTGGCAGTTGTTCTTCACAATGACTATTACAAGAGCAGTATTCCAAACATTATCTTAGTTGAAGTTATTTTAGTCACTACAATGCTCTAGTTTTTTGTAGGCAAGAGAATAGTTAAAGAGAAGCAACACTATTATTTGTGATATAATTAATAAGAATTTGATGAAGTTTGAGTTTTATAACAGCTGCACACTTCCTACTCCAACTAATTCAAACAAGTGTAAAAGTGTAAGAATTGTCCTAAGATTGATTCTACCACTTTGCGTGCAAGTAGGCATTAATTTCTTCTCACTAAGACTTATACATGTTCTTTGTACCTTCTAGTGATTCATGACAAGTGTTTAGGCATAATCTTTGCTTTATTCTTCTTTCTTAACTTTGTTCTGCTCCAAGCGGCCATTTTGTTTAGCGTGGCCACACCAAATTACTTGAGGGGGCACCAGGTTATCCTATTGTTTGTGGACAGTTGTACAGATATAGGTGTTGCTCTTCCTGAAAACTATCCATAAAAAATTATTGAGATTCATTTATCACTTTTAAAAAAACTTTACTATAACTTGCATAAAACATGGATCATCAACATGATAACACAGTGGACACTACAGCAGTAACTGTAACGGCACAGCTAAAGAAAGCAATTGACAAGGGCCTTCAGAGCACAAGTGCTCCTTATTATCAAAAAATCATAGATGTTGCTAAGAGGTTTGAATATTAGCATGAAGAAAGTGAAGGTCAGTGTCCTTATGCTGCCTATGCCACTTGGGAATGGGCTTTGAATTAATTTTGTTCACAGTTAATTGGCTTTGTATATCTATTTGTGAGTATTCTATTTGATTGATTAATGGCTGTATTAGATGCCCAGTGCTAGCATAATTTACATTACCTGCTGCCCATGTATATAGGGATTCCAATACAGTGGAACCTCTGATAACGGAACTTCTCTTTAACGAAAACCTACTTTTAATGAAAAAAGTTAAATGTACCAACTCATTTCCCCACCCAGTGTTTTAATGACAACGGACCTCCCTTTAACAAAAACTCTCGTTACAAAACAACGAAAGCTTTTTTCCG
>NW_003546267.1:376158-379396 GCF_000090795.2 Amphimedon queenslandica | reverse complement strand
ATGGTGTCTTCTCCTCACATTACGCTCTGTCACTTATTCAGCAATCTTACTATCCAGAAGCACAGATAATTGCCTTTAATAGCCCTTCCCTCATTTTGAAACATTTTCTGCAAACTAATTTCTTATTCTCTTTTCTTGTTCAGCAATTTGTTACCCAGCTTACCTACTGTCTATAGCCCCTCATTTTTTGTAAGAATTGAAGTCTCACATTGGGGATGTCTCATTTACAAAACTTCCCTTTAATGAAAACCTCTATGTAATGAAAAGATTCTTATGTCCCAATAGTTTTGTTTTTCGGAGGTTCCACTGTAATTATTTTTCAGGCAATATTAGCGTCGAAATTTATGTAGTGACAGCACTTTGCTAGAGTATTTCTGTGAGCTGTACTGTAACTATTCATTGTATAAGGGTTACTGCATGGAATTGGACCTAAACAGCTGCTACTGTAAAAGTTTTGCTGTGCTGCATACCTGTGAGATATAAATTATATTGTATATGCAGTAACCAAAGTACTGAACTAGAAAGTGAAACTAGTATCTAGTTTTGTTTTAAGAGTATATTTAGTGCTGTAACTATGGTGGTGTTAAGAGAGAGTGTATACACATTATACTGCAACTAGTATTATTATGCTGCAACTAGTATTATTATACTGAAACATAATAAACTGTTACATTCAAAGTACAAGTATATGTCATTTTTAAGTTACATTTTATCCACACATGCATGCATGCCAGGCACCAGCACCTTAAGCATGTACCTTTTTAAACAATCAGAATTATTCATATTCAGGCTTAGAGCAGAGTCCTTTCAATTAATATCTCTGAGTTGAATTTTAAAATGAGTATTTATTTCAATTCCTCATTATACAATTGTACTCACCCAACCCTATAATTTGTAATTTAAATACTTGTTTAATTTAAATAGCACTGTTCATAATGCTTAATGCATTTGCATTACATGTATATTAGTTGCTACAATAGTGTAAAACATGTGAGCTTCTTTGAAAGTGGTAAATACCTTTCAAGTGCTTCACCACTGACTTGTGCTGAAGTTTCAAATACCAGTGTACTTTGTACAAGTTTGCTTGCATTTTTTTCTGTAAATGTTCCAATGACGATTTTATGTATAAATATAAATGTACTCAATACACAAATTTAATAATTGCCATAGTATTGCTTAAGTGTTTAACTTTTTTAGCACTTTTGTAAGGGCAGTGGGCACCTGGTGGTCATGCAAGTAGAGCCTTTTGTGCTCAAGTGATGATAATTAATGCTTTCAGATAACTAAAATTACTCTCAAATTCCTTATAACTATACTTGACATGTACAATGCCATTAGTGAAGTTCATTTCACACTTGTCCACATTGGATCCAGAATCATAATTCATAACTTGCATGTATATACTAAAATAAAATCTGCTTTAATTTTATTAAACTGCATTACTTTGCCAAAATTATGAAAAACATGAATGGAATCAGACTTGAATTAAAATACAAAGTATTTGTATTTTTACTGTACATTTCAATTCTAATTTTAAAGTATTTGTGCATGTTTGTGTTTGAAATACACAAGGATTTATTGGATGCAAGTCTGATTACAATCTATCTACTTCAAATTATCTGTCAGTAGATTTACTAAATCTAATATTGAAGACAAGTACTGTGCATGATTTAATCTACATCTAGTTTAATCTTCAATCCTGGGTACAATTGAGTGTGGAATCATTAGTAATGCTGTCACTAGTCTAATCAAAGCCTGACCATATCTTGCATTGATATAATATTTTTATATTCAGAATGTACAACTGAAATTGAACCTGTCTATTATAGGAAAAACTTAAATTCCATGGCTAATGTTGATATAATAGAATGTATATGTGCATATGTATATATGATATGAAAAGAGAGGAGATATTACATACACTGTATAGTTGGTAGTGGACATAGACATAGCTACAGTGTACATAATAGATGTACAGGTATGTTAAATTTATGTGAATTATGCATGAAATAAATTGAACATAAGTACACTTAGCAAAGACAAATTTGTATAGAATGCATCCAAATCATCAGTGAAATGATAGCTGAGCATTGTTTCAGTCAGAGCTAAATTTATTAATCAGATTGCATCAAACCTTTTATTTTGTGTCGCATAATAAACAGCAAGGTCCTTTGTGCGCTTCAGAACAAGGTTTTTTATCAATAATGGTCAGTAATTAACTTTTTGATAAGGATCAATTGTGTGTAGGACATGATGTGATCAAAATACGCACACCCACATTAGCAATCTCGTAGGTATATACAATTTTACATGTACTACTATTTTTTAATTAAAAGTGTGTGATGTAGCTTTGTATTTTGAAGCTATACAGTATTGTTTTGCCTATTAACAAGAGTGGATAATTATTTAGGGAGAGTGTCTAACCTGCCTATATTCTGTGATACCACAGCGTGTATGATTACTTCCGTTTTTTGCAAGTATACAGAGTTAATCTCAGTAATCTTCAAATTTATGGGTGTGGCTGATAAAATGGCACTTGAAGCATGCAGGCAACTTTAAGACTTATATCTCCACTCTGAGGATCATGTAGTGCGAGAAACAAGCAGGAGCAGACATGAATATGTTCTTCTAATGTTTGGCTCTTTCTTATTTGCAGCCTTCTGACTTTGAATCAGTATAAGGACGCAAGAATGGCTACTTGGTGCTAATAACCATGCTATGTAAACTTACGCACTGTGGTATCACAGATTATAGGCGGGTTAGACACTCACCCCTACATAATTATCCACTCTTGCTATTAACCATTGAAGCAGAATTGATCATTGTCAATGAAAATGCATTGCCAAAAATTAATACTAATTTATTACGATTAAGTTCTTTGGTATGCACAAAGTTTTTATGAACACACACATTGTATTATGCTTACATTATCTTACATAAAATTTACACTTGCAATGTTAATGAAAGTGACTTATTATGTCATCGTATTATTGTGTATTGTTACAAAAAGTTTGCAATAACAATAATAATTGACATTAGTAAAAATTACAGGATTTATTGGAAATGAACGAGGCAAAAAAAAGCAAACCCATGTGCTTCATCTTTAAGTCCTCCATCCAAGCTAATATTTCCTTCAAGGTAAAATTTTTTTGTTGGAGAATTATTCAAGTCAGAAGGTTGTTTGTTTATTTCGTCTCAAATTTTTATTGTTACTATTATTGTTAATAATAATAAGAAA
>NW_003546267.1:371871-375522 GCF_000090795.2 Amphimedon queenslandica | reverse complement strand
AATTCGGGATGTCTTGTAATTGTGTGCAGCAGTATTCTCTGGATTTAAAACATTAAGACCGCCCATACGAGTTGGAAGTAAGAATAAAGTACGCACCAGATCATTAAACTCGCACATAAACATGGTTAAACATGGTTGGCAGAAATTTGTCATTAACTAGTTTTCAACTACTTCCAAGAAGGATCCACAATCGGCGGTAACTCTGCAGATAGGTACACTTGCAATGTACGGACTTAGAAAGTGCTGAATAAGCTAATTGAGGCTGTCTCGGCAATGAGTGTCAGTTTTTCCATTACCAATGACCTATCCTTCACACAGCTCTCAAAATAGGTGTTCCTACAGTCTTGATCTCCAATAACACCTCCAAGTAATCTGTGACTAGTTGTTACTTCCACTCCAAAAGTACTAAATAACTTTTGAGCATTATCAAGCTGGCTGTGACTCACAACAAGGACACATTTCTTTTGTTCTGGATAGTAACCATAAGAAGGACCAATAAGTAGTTTAGAGAACCAAAAAGAAGAAAAAAATTTAGATGAACTAAATAATCAACCAAGCAAAACAGCTCGTTTAGAAACTGTATTGTCTTTAGCAGTAGGCTGTAGAGTAACACTGACGTATTATTGACGTGACTGTAGGATTAGTTAAAGGTGCCATTTGTACAGTAATGGGTATTTATGCTACACGTATATCAATCAAATTTGATCATATTGATGTACCTTGTGACATAGAATGAGTTACATCTAGATTTATGCTATCTAAGAATTTGTATATATATAGGAAACAGTTTCCCCTTATACTTTCTTATGCTATTACTATACATAAATGTCAGGGCCTCTCACTAGATACAGCCATTATTAATTTATTGACTAATGTTTTTGGGGATGGTATGGCATATGTTGCATTGTCTCGTGTACGTACATTAACTGGATTGCATTTATTATCATTTGATCCTCTCTCTGTTAAAGTTAGTAATCCATGCATTAATGAAATTAACAGGCTGAGAAGTAAATTTCAGAATGACTTACCTCAAATCAAGAAAAGTAAAGGAAAGAAGAAAAAAATTCAAGTGACTGGTATAATTGATGATGGTAAACCTTGTAGCAAGAATGCCAAGGTGTCTGTATGTCATCTACAAAGTACTAGTAACAGTACCATTAGTAGCAATAAACGTAAGAGTACTGATTTACAAAAGTCTAATAGGCCCATAAAAAGTAAAATTTATGACGATAATGCTTTAAATAAGCCTTGCCCCCACAAGAGAAAAGTTGATGTAGACAGTACTACTGACAATACTGCTTTGGTAGTGCCTCGCTCAAAAAAGATAATAAATTAATTTTTTCAGTTAATTTGAAAGACCTAAAAACAAATTTAATGTCAAAGATGATGATAGTTCTAGTAGTCTCATTGTATCTATAAAATTCTGAAACATTAAATGTAAACCAAAAGATGATAATACCAAGTGTATTGTAAAAAATGACCATTATAGTAGTAGTCTGATTGTATCTATAAAACTCTCAAGCATTAAATTAAAGACAAGTAATCCAAAAAAAGATGATGCCATCTTTACTTATGAAGAGCCTCCCAACCCAGATATTACGAGAAGGAAACAATGGGATTATGTTTATTACCCTGGTAATGAGGAATTTCAAAGAAGGTGGTGTGAGATTTTAAATCTCACAATTTTTCACAGGTGCTGGAATCTACCTGGTAGTCCAACAACACCATTGTCAGATGAAAGAGTTCCTAATAGTACTCTTGATGTCCCTGGTGATGGGAACTGTTTATTTTATGACCTTTCATATCTCATCACTGGGTCAATTTCTCAGCATTACGAATTATGTAAAGCAATTGTTAGTAATATCCCAAAATTTGAAGAAATGTTTAATAGTACATTAATTGCAACCAGATGCTCAAGCATTATGATTACATAAATATGTCCATAATGTATAGAAATTGTGTGTGGGCCACTGACACTGAGATTATTACATTATCTGCAATATTAGGTACAACCATATATTCATATTCACTAACACCTACTTTTGTTGGCTGGGCAAGAAATGGAACCCAAACTTTATATGGCATGCCTTGTGATACTAATACACCTGCTTTGTATTTAAAATATGTTGGTACTAATCATTTCCAAGCAGTTAAAATGTTTATACTTCCTACATTAACTTGAGTGACTTTAACATTCAGCTCCTATGTTGTTTAAAGATAGTTTCGATCAGCTGCACTTGAATTTATGTGGCACTTTGTTGGGATACATCAAGGTAAGTGTTTATAATGATAAACAGTAGATTTGCCACTTGTAATAATAGAAATATTTGCTAATTATTGTCTCCCTACTTTATGTTATGGTTCTCGTGTGTTGTTGTCATGCTAAGTTTAATTGTTGTGGTGCTAGTTGTAAAAAAGAAAATTAGGGAAAAGAAAAGTGACTTAACTGGTGAAGTCTAAAGAAAGAAGTTTGAAAAAATATTAATATAAAAGAAAATTGGAAGAATTTATTGATGAAAATAGATTTTATGCTCGAGCTTACTATATAAGGCAATGTAAGAGAATGAAAATTAAGGCAAGAATTGCTCATAAAATTAGTGAAAGATAAAAGCTTGCTTATTCAAAACATTTCCATTTATTGAACCCTGGATATATATTGAAAAATTGTAGAAATTGGTATAACAGGAACAAGGATGCCAAAATTGTAAAAGCCATTAGCTATTCAGAAAAAAGTTCTATTGATAACCCAGACGGTAAGAAAGAAGCCTCTAGATGGTGCTATCAAAGGAATCCACAACCAAAGAAAGAAGCCTCTAGAGAACATTATCAAAGGAATTCAGACCCCTAAAATAACAAATTAAAGGAATGCTATTAACAAAATCCGGAGCCACAAAGACAAAAAACTTTGAAACATTATTATGGAAATAGAGACGCAATATTAAGGCAATGAAGGATAAAATTTAAACTTTCTGATAACAAACTGGATAAATTTAAATTAGCACTAAATAAAGGAAATAAAAGACGTCTAAATAAAGATTATTACGAATGTCATTATGGTCAAATATTGTAGATTACATTGTAATTACTCACTATTTGCACGAAATAGTGAAGCAAAGGGATATTATTTTACAAAAATTAAGGAAGCCTTATATTACAGACCCAAAATAGTTGATTTAATGCCAAGTATGAAAGGTGTAGATTTTGAGAACATATCATATGACAGTAAATGTAATGCTGCATCAAGTATATTGTTAGAATCAGTTTTGAAAAACAGATCCCACAAAGTCTGCATATTGATACGTGCATCAATAGCATTAGTAAATTGAAGTTGAATAGCTTTAGTGATTTTAGTGAGCAGTGTCACACAAAAAATAGTGAGCCTAATTTTCATGAAGCAGCATATTTCTATAATAAGGATTATTCTGATTGCCAATTAGATAGTCTAATTGCGATTCCTGTTGACACAAATGGAATCTGTTATGTAGCAGGGAGTTTTGATGTATCGTGTATTGATGGAGAGAATAGAGTAGAGAAATGTAATAAAAATAGTGATTCTGAAGATGAGAATGTTAATAATAATAAAATGTATATTAATGAGAGAAAGCCTACCATCAAATGGCATGTACAGACAAGTGCAAGCCTTTATACAAA
>NW_003546267.1:365320-369434 GCF_000090795.2 Amphimedon queenslandica | reverse complement strand
ACGGGAGGCATGTAAATTGGTAATTTGTTTCCCCATGTGAAGCTCAGAAATTTCTGGTGTTCTGGGTGAATGGGGATTGAGAAGTATGCATCTTTTAAGTCCATTTTCACTAGCCAGTCCCTCTCCTTAGGAGGGTTTTCAGGCTGTGTATCCCCTCCATCTTGAAATGAGGGGTGTTTACAAAGTTGTTCAGAGGCTTTAGGTTGATTACCGGCCTCTGGCCTCCATCCTTCTTTGGGATCAGGAACAGGGTGGAGACAAAGGAGTCCTTCTGTGGGGAGTGAACTGTTGTCACTGCCCCCTCTCTAACAATTTTTGAATTTCCACATTTATCAGGTCCTCTTGGACCTTGTTTAACTGTGGTTGGTGGGGTGGGTAGTCCTGATAAGGAGGTGAATGGAACTCTATCTGGTACCCATTCACTGTGTCCAGTACCCACCTGCCTTTTGTAACAACCTTCCAGTTGTTTAGATAAAGTGCCAGCCTTCCAGCTGGTTGACCCTGAATGCTTATAGGCCTCAGGCCTCTCATTGCAATTAAATCTATCATGGTATTGTTTAATAATATCTTTGAGAGAACAAAGGACTGTGTGTGTGCAGTCACTGTCTCTGATTGTTCTGCTGTTCCCTGCTGTTGCAGGATGTGAGGCTCCGCCTCTCCATCTGGGGGCCCTCCCTCTCCCCGAGAAGGGGCCCTTGCGAAAAAGTGGCCACTTGTAGTTAGAGAAGGTGGCTTCTGTGTGGCAGCCCTAAGGGCTTACATTTGATGTGTAAAAAGTCTTTAGATCGTTTAGCAAAGTCTGTCCCAAACAAGAAAGGGACAGCTGTAGCAAAGTCCACATCATCCTTAAGGAGAGGTAGGAGAGACTTGTTGAGAGACGTTATCACTTTTTCCCTCCTAAGTTGGGATATGTGTGAATGAGCATTACCAATCAATGCCAGGGATGCGGTGATGGCATCCGCTAACTGTTGAGCTTCGGGCGTGTTGCCCTCGTTCTCTCCTTCTTGTATCCTTTCCTCAATGAGAGAAGTCAATGGAGCAGCAGTATCCATCACAAGTGTCTGTATATGTGCCAGTTCCCCATCCAAGGATTTGGCATTCTGAGGAGCCTCTGCCTTCATAAAGGCATCCAGCCGAGGTGTCTTTGTTGCTGACACTCTCAGTAGCTTATACCTCTTTCGGGTTTCCCGTCTCTGGTCGTTTGACATGCTCCTCGTGCAAACCAGAGTAAGGAGATGGTGAGTCGGCTCCGACACTTCCATCGACTCCGAGTCTCCTTCTTCCTCTGCCTCCTGGCTGAGGGCTCGAGTGTCCCCGGGAGGCTCACTGCGATCAGCCCAATTCTCCTCGGACTCCATCCTCGGACCTTTGGGCAACCTAGATCTGCCTTTTTTGTCAGACTTTATATCCTCTACGTCTTTCTGGAGATTGTCAAATCTATCGTTAAGCTAGTTCATTTTTTTGAGCAGCTGCTCTAGAGACATTTTCCTTAGAATCCGCTTAGTAGACTATCGTCACACGTGGCGTGCTAAGAAAAAGACCAAGAAAGATGGCAATGACACAGGCTTATATAGTATGGCAAGTGGGCGGATGGGCAGTTCAAGAGTTATTAAACTTCGTTATTTAACTACAAACTAGCTGTGAGTTAAGAAAACTGGCCAAACACAGTTAATGTGTGAGACTGAGCCTTCTGAAATATAATTGAGAAAGCATTTAGATGCATGTGATAATTGTCCTAATAACCATTATACGCCATGATCCCTGCATGTCGAAGAAATAGATCAAGTGTATGAAAATGATTACTGTGATAATGCAAATGTAATGATAATTGTTAAAAAAGATGAAAATGTTGTTGCAAAATATTTTAAATATTCAGAAATTGTTTGTGACAGGATAAGCCATCCTGTTATGTGTAGTAATAAGGATACTGAATGTAGAAGCATGCCCCATATTTGACACAATGCATCTGTTCATTATCCCTTGTTGAGACGCCTTTTAAAATACTTTTATGTTGCTAGAAATGCCCATTTAACAATAGTTATTACTGATTCTTTCCTTGCTGATGGCGATGTAGCACAATTGATAAATTAATAAAGCCAATTTGATAATGTGTATTATGCCATTAATGATGGTGAAGATGACCCATTTAGAATGCCAAAACTTAGAAACCGTACTTTATTTTCAGTATACAGATGCTTTTGATGAATTTAAGAAAGCATTGTCTGATCAGGCTGTTAATGCTTGTTGTAGATGTGAGAGGCACTTAAAAAAAAAATCTGTCACTGAAGCTAAAAATTTAGATAGTGATGTTTCGAATATCCTATTAAATAACATTAGAGAGAATGATCATACAGCATTAAATAAAGTTATGTATATTTGTAATCATTGTAAACCTATTATTAGGAAAAATGAGGTTCCAGTACGTTGTGTGCTCAATGGTTTACAGTGTGAGTCACAACGCAAACAATTGGAAACTTTGGATCCTTTGAGTTGCCAGCTAATACAAAGGGCCAAATGTTTTCAGACAATTCTTAGGTTAGGCACACACACCTTAACAGTGCCTACCTATAATTCTTTTCAGGCTCTTAAAGGTGCATTGTTTTATTTACCCCTTCCATTAGAAAAAACAATTAAAACTTTAATTGAGTTTGGTATAGATTTTAATCATATAATTTATCCAGAACTTTATATTATAAATAATGGACAACCTAATGAATCAAACAATGTCTGGCATAGTCTAGCTGATGTTAATAAAATAAAAGCATCATTAAGAAAATTAAAAGAAATAAATTGGCTTTATGGCAACGTAGATGATGATTCAATTGACGAATCGTCATAAAATGTTATACAAGCAGTTAGCTATACTACTTGTAAAATGCTTGAAAAAGCAACAATTGAGATTTACAAGGCCCTTTGGCATATATAAATAGAAATCTTGACAGTAAAATTGCCACAGGTTCTGATAACAGTCAATAAAAATTAATGAATGTAAAAGAAGCGCCTACTGACAATAGGCAAGAGCATCTCGATTTGTTTATGCTTTACTACTTTATTTCCTACTGGACAATATGAAGAGCATCACTGCAGACAAAGCTATACAGCATCATTTAGTGAATACATAAAATCTAGACTTTTAAAAAAAGATTCCCAATTTTGTAGAAATCATTCATATTGTCCACACTATTACGAATTAAAAATTAACAAAGCCTTAAAAACTGGCATATATATTATTTATTAAAAACAACAAGAGGCAACATTGGTCAAACTGTTGCCAAAAAAATTAATGTGTCAGATGAAGAATTTGATTGCAATTTAAGTACCATGTTGGCTGCAATAGGGGGCACAAATCAAAATTGGTTCCGTGTCAAAGGTGAAGTCAAAGCAATGATGGGTATGTCATTATAAGCATGGCCACAGTAAGTAATCTCACTATAAGTTATTGTTTGCCAGCATATCTTTTGTTGATGATTGTTAATAATATTAACAAACAACATTCGTTTGCACATTGGAAAGTATTCATGTGTTCTATATCAAGTCTCATAAAAATCTTAATTCAGTAAAAAAAGATGTTTGTCTTTATTTTTATGTAGATTATGAATGACAACAATGTGCACGTTCCTGTACGTAATCAATATGTCCACATTAATGGCTACTTTGGTAATATTAATTTCTGAAATCATGCATTATGACAATGTGTATTTTTCTTCTAGGAAGATTGATAGAAACAAAAGCATTGGAGAATTTATGTCTTGTGTAACACTGTGCATTGCTAATGTATTTCAATCTTGGCTTAACGCTGGTGCATTTTTCATTGACTTTTTATTATTTTATTATTATGTCTGCATCTTTCATTCTAATAAAGTTATGATACATGTAGTTAGTAATGTTAGTAAAAGTTATGTTTTGTTCCAACTTGGGGTCTTGGGCTCCTACCCCTGCCCCTGCCATGTCTTTTTGGTAGATTGAGATACTATTATGGAATATAATTTTAGTACATCATAGTAAAGATTTACAATTTGTCTATTGATAGCCCTCAATTGGGCAATAATGAGCTGCCTTTGCTGGTGCAGCAAAGGCGCAGCGCTGAAGGGACAACAGGTGCACCTCCAGGAGG
>NW_003546267.1:354883-358755 GCF_000090795.2 Amphimedon queenslandica | reverse complement strand
ATGTGCTTGATAAGTGCACATGCCAGCTGCTTTTGATAAGATGGGTAGCTGCTGATTAGATTAGATCATGCAAGCCATTGCATGCATGCATAATTATTCATTAACAAAATGTACAATGTTATGTTATTCATTAACAAAATTGGTGCAAATCAGGGACTTAGGGCCATTTAAGTTGTACATGCATGCTTATTTTAGGGGGGGCTAAGCCCCATTGACATAAACATTAGGGGGAGCCATAGCCCCCCTTGCCCCCCTGGTTCCTACCCCTATGACTTACTAGGTTCACTTTGTAAACTGTTGTTCCTTTGTGGCAGGGCTTGTTCACAAAGGACAATGGTGAAGCTTGTCTTCTAGACATTGCAAATGACAAAAAAAGAACACTGAAATAGCACCGAATAATGAAATGATCATGAATAATTGGCTGTTCTGTGACTCAGTTCAACTTTATGCTTCCTAGTGTTGGTGAGGTGGCCCACTGTGATTGGTCAAAAAGTCATACCATCTCATTATTTTATTCTCGTCATCACCTTGTTACTTAATCCGGCACTTATGCATTCAAAATTATTAGATTTTCATTAAAAATTTATAATTATTATTGCAATAACTGTTATTAACTACATTATAACTATTACTTAACCATATAATAACTATTAATTATGATGTCACACTTCCAGTCAGATTCCCCTATATGCCCGACCCACAGCCGCCTATGCTTCACCAACTCGCAGAAAACAATACTCCTTTCTTCTGGACAGAGAAGTGTGACACTGCTCTAACAGTTTGAAGCAACTATTGACTTCTACTTCTGTTGTAGCTTACCCAAACTTTTTCCAAGGAATTCATTTTAGACAGAGATGCTTGTAATAGCGGCATTGGAGCTGTTCATTCCCAACTATATCATGAAAATAAAAACGTAGTTCGATATGCCAGCAGTGCCTTTCATAAAACTGAAAGAAATTCTAGTGTCACTAGAAAGGAACTACTGGCTTATTGTCAGTTTTACTAGTCATTTTTGCCAATATTTGCTGGGCCGTAAGTTTAAACTGCATACTGATCATCATTCCTTAACGTGGTTAACTAATTTTAAAAGCTAGATGGTTAACTAGCGCAGTGGTTGGAAAAACTACCCAAATTTATTTTTGAGATTCACACCATCAGGAGTGTAAACAATTGTGCAGACTCTCTCGCCTCCCAAATAATGAGAATAGCTGCAATCACCAATGCTGATACTCCCTTTTCCCAGCTTTCTAATTCCCTGGATAAGGTACGGAATCTTCAGTTGCAAGTCAACACTATTTGTCATGTTTTGAGAGCGAAGGAACAACTGAGTCAACCAGGTAGTGAGGTTTTCAGTAGTTATTGCAGCAGTACTAGGACATTTTTGCAAATATGGGATGAATTGCATGGCAGTAATGGCATTTTTTCTGTATCTTTTAATGTCCTAATGATAACTCCACCCACAAGCAATTGGTTGTACAATCCTTCCTTGAGTCCGAAGTATTAGAGGATGTGCATGCAGGATCAGTTGGTGGCCATTTCGTTAAGTCTAAAACTCATGAGAAATTCAGACCAGATTTTGTTGACTACTATGATGTTATGTGTTCAACATGCTCTGTTTGTCCAACAAGAAAATCTCAGCACCGAAACCCAAAGCTCCTCTTCCTTTAATTACAATGGGTAGTCCAATGCAATTGGTTGCAGTAACCTGGTGTGGCCCATCCTACGGTGTGCAACAGGGAATTGTTACATACTGGTTGTTGCACAAGTAAGCGTTATCACACCCCCACTAGGGATACATTGCATTTGTATGACCGAGCCCAAGGGCCGCAGCTCCGAGGTCGAGGTCACACAAATGCAATGTATCCCGCAGCGGGGTGTTATCAAAATATTAGTCATACTAAGTGGGCGTATCAAAGGTGGATGCCAATGTACATACTCAGTAGCACCACACCTCGTGGTAAAATGGTTGCAATGGAGGACAGGAGGCTCAGGAAAATGTACTTCAATCAACTGATCCAGATTTTACGTTGACATAATGTTACTATTTTCAGGCTATAATGTCTGGAAGAGGTCCAGAATAGAGATCCTGCGCTTGCTGACAATTTTACCTTCCCCTGCCATCTTATTTAGTATTGAGGCTACGGTCAACCATTGATTTCAACACGGAAGGAGAGCAGTGAAACTCTAATTAGTCTATGAATTCATATAAAGATTTCTGCACTCCGGAGACTCACAATAGTTCCGACTTTGTACCCGCTGTCCATTCCTGCGGGTCACTGGGCCTAGGCCAGATTTTATTGCAAGCCTTAGTGATATTGACTTTCAGCTTATAATACCTGCACAATAATGTTGTTTCTTATAATATTTTATTTTAAGAGATTTTGCTGTCAACCCACATGGATACAAATAAAACCACAGGGAGTGTTACAAATGAAAGCTGTGTTACATCACATTTGTAACCACTGCTTTTGATATGCCCACTCACAATTATACATTATCTTACAAAATTGTGTGAGGCTTATCCTTTGCCTAATATGGAAGCAGTACTGTAAGTACAAGAGTTGTATTCTAGATTTTCACCACATGAAGTGCTCCATACAGATCCAGGGCAACAGTGTCATGCCTTCTTAATTAAAAAAATTTGTCATATCCTACAAGTCAGGGAATCACGTACCTCGCCCTACCACCCACAATGTGACAATCTGGTTGAAAGATTCAATCGGACACTACTTAGTACACTAGGTACTGCATACAAGGACAATCCTCTCAACTGGAAATCCTACATCAGACCTGTTTGCTTTGCATACA
Source organism: Amphimedon queenslandica (assembly GCF_000090795.2). NCBI lineage: Eukaryota > Metazoa > Porifera > Demospongiae > Haplosclerida > Niphatidae > Amphimedon > Amphimedon queenslandica. The sequence continues at coordinate 355,947 of NW_003546267.1, read as the reverse complement.
AAACCCAGTATTCATGCTTGAACTGGATTCATGCTATTTTATTTAACTCTTGCATTCCCAGTGTTTTTTCTCATTTTGGATCTATTTCAATTGAAATTATGTAACTATTTTGTACTGATTTATTTAGTCTTCATGACTGACTCCTTGTTCCTTGTTGCCATGTTATCAAAGGGTTAAAATTACACAAGTAAATTATTCTTCAACTACAACAAGTATAAAGAGAACCCAGTTATCCAAACAAGAAATATTTCAGCCCAATAATTAGGTAAAATACTGTCTAAATTGAAAATATAAAATTTCAGCCGCAAGTATCAGAAAAAAATTAATACAAAATCCACTCTAAAATGAATGGGCTGGGAATACTACCAAATCAGGTATGAAAGACTGGACCCCAGTACGTCAAGTCAGAGGTTGTCGTGCCAGATGTACTTCTCATTCTCAAAGTCAGCAATTCAGTGATTCTGATTCTGACACCGAAAGTTCTTCATTCTTCTAGAGTTCGTAGCTCAGTTCGAGATGGTCAACCAGGTCTTTGTTTGGCTACTTGTAGGATTAGAATAGGACTCCCATCGCTGCCCGGATTCATCTTAAGACTAAACAAGCTTCATAGTTGTACATGTATTATATCTAGTTAGTTTTTTAAGGCTCTGCCACAAGTTGGTATGTGTCTTTCAGACTCACCCTTTTAATTATAGTCTTTCATGAGTCTTTGTGTCATTGTGTGCCTGTTGTCTGTAAAGCTTTAATAATAATAATAAAAGTTAATGTATGGCCGGGAAGCAAGTCTCCCTATTGATCTTAATTTTGGCATTACTTCTCCCTTACCTTGTGATCTCTCCCATATCATACTCACGTGAAATGCAATTGGTATTACATTATGTATACTTGAAGGCTTGGGACACATTAGGAGATGTACAAAGAAGGCAAATGTTATATGACTGCAAAGTACATGGTCCCTCATACAAGGAAGGTGATAAAGTACTATTATACGCAACAGTGGTCCCTTCTTCTCATCATAAGTTGTATCACCCATGGACTTGTCCATACCAAATTATCTCCAAACT
>NW_003546267.1:343505-354797 GCF_000090795.2 Amphimedon queenslandica | reverse complement strand
CATTCTGTTATGATTCTGTGGTTAGGTTAATTATATTCATGCTAATCACGTGCGTATAAATTAAAATGGCGTCAAACCACAAACCCACGCTGTAGCTACAGCTGGATTTTGTCTTCCATTTTGTTCTCTGTCCTCGCTTCTTTTTTAAACTACCTTTGTGGTCCTTGACCCAAGCCCAGAGGAGTGATGTAAAAGGCAACTTGAGCTGTTATCTAGTTTAAGAGATTATCCGGTGTATAGAAGAAAGATGAAAGAAGAAGAAAAAGTCTGAAGAATTTTGTAGAAATTTGAATTTGGGCCTGTTTTGCAGAAATGCTCCCGCTACATTACAGTTCACTTTATAGGTACCAGGAGAATCGCTCAGTGAAGGAGAGCTCATCTAAGCCATTTATAAGGCTGTACAACGTAAGATAAAAGAGATATAAGTGTTTGAAAATCATAAAAACGGACGCCATCTTGAAAAATCAACCTTAATCCTACATATAGGCTACCGCCTATGTAATAAAACATTAGAAAAGGAAAAAGTAGTTGCATTAAATTGAAAAAAGTAAATAAACAATAGGGTACTTGCAAAGTGGTGTGTAACAAATTCTACACATGTACATGAAGCATATTACCAAAATCATTGTAATTATCCACACAGGCTACTACATGATGACTATATAGCCATGTGTTTGATGCAGTGGTGTAGGATTTTTAAACACCACTTTGCAAGTACCCTCTTGTCAGTGGTGATGGAAGAAGGGGTCTAGGGGGCTATAGCTCCCCCAATGCCTGTCACTGTTGGTGCTAAGTCCCGCCAATTATTATCAGACACCTTTGTTTTGTAAACTAATGATAAATGAACTGAATTATAAGTAAATTATAATAATAATTATAAATAATATGTAAATAAATGAACAATTAATTGTTTATAATGTCAAAAATTTCCAAAAAACTCCTTACGCTTGTCATTATTTAGTAAAAATTCCGTAGCAACTTCAACTACACTTACTTCATCTGTACTATGCGTATGTCAAGAAGAATAAGGTGATTAAGGCGTTTCTCAGTCATGGTTGTTCGAAGGTAGTTCTTGACTCTTCTTAATGTTGAAAATGACCTCTCTGCAGTTGCAGAAGTGACTAATACTGTAAGATACATTATTTTTCATAATTTTATGTACCTCACATAGCATTGTTTTAGCAAACATACAATTGTTAAAAATGTCACAAATGGTATTTATTGATGTAACTTTCTTAATACCCATTTGTTGCTGCTTATTTGCAGTCTCAATTAAATCTGGCAACATCTTTATTTGAAATTCCAGAGTGTTAAAATAGATGTCAACTTTATACATGGCTTGAAGTGCTGTACTTGGTTTGACTGGTTGGGCAGCACATGATTTCAGTTAAAGGGTTTCTATTTCTTGCATTATGATAAACACTGGATTGTCAAACCTCAGTAATATTTCAGCAACTAACAGGTCAAGTACTTACTAATACTGCTTACGATAGTATACTGATGGTGAGGCATATAAGTATTCCAGTTCTCTTGGTACTGTGGGCTCATTAGTAAAAGTTTGTGCATCATTTACAACTGAATCATACAAAGAAGTGAAAGCAGAATCAGAGTGCTGTCTGTTCAGAAACATCTTTGTTGTCTCAGCAACAGATATAGCCTCTTGCATGTTTATACTGTATCCCTGGATAGTTGCTCAGTGGCACTAGAAATAACACATGCAAGTCTGAGACCAAAATGGGTCTGAGACTTTTATAAAACTGCCCTTAAGCCAGATGCTTTCTTGCTTGGTTCCTAATGACATTTATCAGCAATTTCTTCAAGTTCTGTTTCTATAACTAGATAGTTTTAACCACAGAGTCTATAGCAGATGTACTCACTGTCCATCTGGTGGGGCACTGGGGTTTTAATCCAGGTGATGATGGAGCTATTCCATTTTTGAAGAAACCCAATTTCTTTGGGGAAGCTCTTATTAAATTATATCACTCTTGAGTTACACCAAGAGCATCTCTGACTGCTGAACACTTACATGAACACTCCTGCAGACACAGATTAAGAGAATGGGCTAAACAGTGCACATAATGAGCCCTAGGCTATTCTCTCTGTAAACGTACAGCTACTCCATTGAAATGATCAGCCATGTTGGAAGCTCCATCATATGCTTGACCACGACATTGTTGAAGAGTGAGAGAACTGCAAAGCAGAACATCTTTTAATGCATATGATATAGTAAGAGAATGTGTTTGCTGCATTTCCATCACGCCAATAATGCCTTCAGAAACTGTATATGATTTTTCAACCCACGAAATGGAAATACTGAGCTGCTCCAGACTACTTTCTAACAATTCATCAACACCATATACTACAGTAGATCTACATTTAACAACTGGAACAGGTTTCCTTTCTCATCTTTGTGGCCTCTCACAGTAAGACCTTGCTGGCAAGATATCTCAAAGACGACAGTTGCAGCAAAAGCATCTTCCATCTTTGTTCTTTGTCTCTCAGACGAGACTGACTAGCTAGTTAATGACTGAAGGCTGCTCAGTAATATTTTACTTGTCAATAGCTTCAGTATGAGTGTGACTTTAATCGAGCTTTTGCCTTTTTCCAATTATCATAACCAATGCCAATGAATGCTTGATCTGACTTTTTAATGAAGGTCAAAATCTTTGTTTTGTACTCTTTACTACATTAAAAACAGAAGACTTTTTTTTAGTTGTACAGTAAGTCAACCATTGGTATTCACTAAACCAGCTGCTACATAGAGAATGTGACTGCTTCCCTTGCTTGCATTTAGCTACCTTTGAACCAAGTATTGGATGAACTGGACAATTTATATGATCAGAACAGCAAGCAGAGAGAGATACACTTTGAAGCAATTCTCCTCTCCAAATCCTTTGTTATATCTTGACTGCAATCTCCATGGTCATAGGCGTATCTAGCCTTGTCCAACTACTAGAGCACCTAAATAATTATTCATCTAGTTAATCAATTATTCATATATTTAATTAATTATTTATAGCTTTAACTATTGATTGTATCAACCTGGTGCTTAAATAAGCACATGTAACGTGTAAGTGTGTGCTAAATTATTGTGGTTAACAGTCTTCGCACTGTTACGTTACTGTGTATAATACAATAACTACTGAATATAATTATGGCTGCAAATTTCTACCCAGCAAAGCCCATACTTGCCCGGGTCCAAATATGCCTATGTCCATGGTCACAATCAGAGTGGTCAGTATCACTCTTATCATCGCTACTTTCTGTAGCATTATCCTCATCGGTGGTAGCTTTAAGTGATGCAGGAGAATTAACACCTCTCTTTCCCAAGAGATTATCACTGGAACTGGTGGTACAAGTGGAAGCAGTTGCAAAAAAACTGGATAACTTTCTTCGAGATGACATTATTAATCAGATAGCCTCAATTCGTTAATTAATATGGGAGTCAACTGACACGCCCATGATGAATAATTAATTAGGTTGCTGAAATTTTGCGCCGCGTTTCACACACCCCCAATTTTATATTGCTTTTACCGCAACTGCCTCTTGTTTCTTTACTTTTTTCCAATTTAATCCTACAACTTTTCCATTTTCTAATCTTTTTCTTGTTTCCATTCTTTTTTCTTAAATTAATAAAGTACTTCCTGTTAATGATTATATGGTTAGGTTAATCATATTTATGACAATTACGTGCACACGAATTAAAATGGAGTCAAACCACAAACCCATGTTGTGCTGCACCTGGAAATTGTTTTCCATTGTTCTCTGTCTTTGCTTCTTTTTGAAGCCACAAGTCCAATCTTTGACACAAGCTCAAAGGATTGACATAAAACCTAACTTAAGTGGTTCTCTGGCTTAAAAGATTTCCAGGTTGATAGAAGAAAAAAAAGTCTAATGGATTAGGTGGAAATTAAAATTTGGGCCTATTCTCCAGAAATGCGTTACAGTCCACTTTAAAGGTACCAGGAGAATCGCTCAGTGAAGTAGATCTGATCTAAGCCATTTATAAGGCTGTACAATGTAAGCTACAACAGTTATAAGTGTTGAAAATCATAAAAACAACTGCCATCTTAAAAAACCAACCTCAATCCTACTATATGCTACCACCTATATAATAGCACCAATTGCTGACTTACCTGAAACTTCTGTTGTGCATTTTGATGCATTGATACTCTGCCCCCTAATGCTTGCTTTACGTTTCCTCCTTCCCTACACTCTCCTTTTTCTCAACCACTGTCATTTTATATTGTTGGGAGATGATGCCACTTTATTCGATCCTTCAGATGAAAATTCTTAAGGGACTGTAGAATACACCAGAAGAGGAAGCTGTCACCCTTTCTTATCGTTATCCTGCTAATCACCGCCGTCATCCTGATCATTGTCCATATATATCTCACTAAATTCTGGATGCATTTCTCAAAAGAAGCAGTTGTGTTGTAATGAATGATTCCATGTACATCACTTTAACTATTATTAATGTGACTTTATTATTGTTAGTGTTGTTAAGATTATGATGTTTAATTATAGTGTAGTCCTGTTGTGTCCATCATTTTCCTTTATCTTTATCCAAATGTTCCTACTTTACCAAAAATATTTGATTAATATTACACTAATTTTATTAAATACTCGTCTACCATTAACTGGTGGCAATTGTAACAGGTCACCAGAAAAAATATTTTGGGTCCAAACCATTTATCAGTTCCAAATATATCTTCTAAGACCATGTGCACGTATGCTAGATTTAGCTGAGATACCTCGTCTACTATTACTTTTAAGTTTCAGTTTTAGCTTTTTCTGACCTTTATTCAAGGCCCTATATCCTGCTGCTTTTCTCTCATGCTTTATTGGTAACTTTTATTTATGATACGTGTGTCTACAGTAAATAAGGCTATACCTGTGGGTGAATAAGACTATAGGACACAATTTAACAATTTTGTGAATGCTATATGTCATCCACAAGGCATTTTATTGCCTTTATTAGAACTTTTTACCAGTTCTACCTGTACAACCAATAAATATACTTAGTTGTTTGATAATTTCTAACATAAATAGTCTTGATGACTCATTCTCTGAAGTCTTCAAATTCTTTTTGGCTTATAAAATGACTCCTAGTGTATCAAAATTTTCTTTTGTAGACATTAAGCATTGCCTCTTTTTGCTCCAATGTTATAATAGGAACATTTATATGCACATCAACAATATCTGCTACTGCTTCTATTACTTCACCCAGTTATTGAGGCTCATCATCCTTGTTATCAGAAAGTTCGTCTTCAGTGAAACCGGCTATATTTCTGGAATTAATTCTATCCTTTCAATGGGCCGTTTCTATTTCTTACTCGTGGTTCACCAGTTTAGACCAAGAAAAGCCAGCTCAATATCCTTAAGACATCCTACTGACAGATGACCCAGAGCTTCTGTGCTCCGCTTTATGTAAATATAATATTGAAATGAGGAAGGAGAATGGAGAGTGTTATCCACCTGAAACAATTTTAAATTTATGTTCTGGTTTGCTTTGTTATATGAGTGACAATAAAAAGGAAGCATTTAATACCTTGGATGACAAGAATCCAGTGTTTATGCAACTACACCAGGTACTACACTCTTTCTTTTAGTATTGCACAACGATGGTGTTGGAACAAAATACAATCAAAGTAAGTCATTACTCAGGAGAAGGAGCTTCTCTGAAGCATATTTGTCATGGGAACTGTTGCCCCTCATATGTTATTAAATGCCATTTTTTTCTATTGCAGTCTCTATTTTTGTTTCAGAGGTTGGGAAGAGCATAGGTCTTTAAATTTGACCCGCTTTGAGAGAGGATTTGTGTCTGATCTGGCTAACCCTAGTTCTACTACAGTATGTTATGAACATGGCAGTAAGAATAACTTAGGTGCTTTAAAACAAATGAAAAATCAGCATATTAATAAATTAGTATACCATTTTGCTAATCCCAAACTTGGAGAAAGATGTTTTGTGCACTTTCTAGACCTTCATTTGTCAAAAAGGCCTACATTTCATGATGATAGTCCTGACAAAGACGCTGTTTATTTGCATCCCATTGATAAGTTTGATCTTGAAAAGAAGTGGTACTACACCATAGCAATCGGCCATAATGAGCTAAAAGGAATTCTAAAATCAATGTGTGAGAAACTAGTATTCATAGTGAGAAAAGTCTAATCACAGCAACACCTACAACTTGATTAATTAATGCGGGTGTAGCAGAAAAAGTCATTATGGATACGACTGGTCACAGGTGTCTGGATGGATTTAAGCCATATGCTAGGACAACCGATCAAGAACAGCAGCATGTTTCTGAAGCCATTGCATGTTCCTCCTGCAATCAACAGTCTGAATTTAAGCCCTGACCTTTCTAATTGGCTGATTCTACTTTAAGGAACTAAGCACATTTACTCAAAGCACTACAACTACTAAAATGGAGTACACAAATGAAAAAATGAAAGGAATTGTCAGTAATCAAGGACAAGTTAGTGGTGAGCATTTAACATATCAGTGAAACTGTAGCTTCAAAGACTTTTGCATTTATGTATTGTGATGTTCAATCATTATTCTCTTGCACTATTTTATTCACTTTCATTCATTATTATCAAATCCATTGTATTGTGTTTGATTATATTTCAGAAGGCTCGATCTCACATATCAATGGTGTTTTGCCTAGTTTTCTAAATTTCAGTTACTTTGTAGTACAAATTATAATATTTATGGTACCTTGCTCCACCTATGGGTGGGGCTCTTCCTATATAAGCCCTGACCTGGTGAGATCACATTGGCCTTTTTTTCTAACTCCAGAGAAAGGAACTTTACTTTACCGTTACAAGATGTCTACTTCTGAAGAGACTTTCAGCAGCCAGAGTGCTACTGATAAAATTATCGCTCAACTAGAGAAGATGGAAACTTCCCTCGAAAAGGAGATACAGAGTATCTCCAAGAGGGTAAGACACCTGAAAGAGCAGGCACCCCAATCAACCAAGAGATGGGCGACAGAGTCGTCCTCATCTCATTGGGCGGACAGGAGCACATCAGACTTAGATAGCTTGGCAGACTGCTCCTGGCCAGTTTCGGAAGACGAGGAGGAACAGAGAGATCCGTCAGAGACAGAGAACATTGATCAGACTATCCCTATCCAGCTCTCAGAGGAGAACGCTAAGCTGGTTACCTCATTATTCAGGGAAGTGCTATCATCCGATAGCCGCAAAAGGCTAAGGACCTTGCCCTAGCCTTCAGGACACCCGGTGTCCTAAGCTAGATTCCATATTCAATGGGGCATCACTCCACAAAGTGACAAGGACTTTGGATGCTAAATTAGCACGCATCCAGGCACTAATTCACAACCCAGCTGGCCCCTTGATTTGCCTCCTCCACTCCTTTGACAACGGACAACTATCTAATGATGAAGCAAAAATGGCTATCTCCAATGCAATCCGCCTTTTGGGGAACGCCTCAGCTGGAATGTCGAGGCTCAGGAGGAAGTCCTCAAGTCAGTGAACCCCGACATCTGACTTGGCAGAGGAGGACATTTTTCAGTCAGCTGCTCCAAACCTCTTTGGTTCAGGTTTTAAGGTTAAAATGAAGGAGAGGGCAGTGTCCCTAAAACTCCTTTCAGCCTCCAGACCTTCGACTCAGCCCCCAACTGCCCCCCCAAGTGGTGGTGGCCAGTCCAACCGAGGGAGACCCTGGCAGAAGAGGGAGTCAAAGCCCTCCACCAGAAAGTAGTCTCCATGAACCAAAGTGTGAATAAGAGAGACTCTCAATCATGTATAAATGTATTTCAATCAAAAAATCTATAGTTAAATACATTGGTTCAAAGGGGGGTAACTCCACTAGAAGTGGACAAAACACTAATGGCGGGGAGACTTGCTCTCTTCGAGGACAACTGGTCAAAAATATCTCAGGATATATGGATCCTGAATGCAATAAAGGGGTACAAAATAGAATTTTTGGAAAACTCAACACAACAGGGACAGCCCAGAGTAGGCTCGTCCTCAACCTCGGATCAGGCATTACTTAACGAAGAAATTCAGAAGATGCTGACCAAAGGGGCAATTTCGGAGATTCCCCTGAAGGAGAATCCCCTGGGGTTTTACTTCAGTCTCTTTCTAGTCCCCAAAAAAGATGAAGGCAAGAGACCAGTCATCAATCTGAAAGATCTCAATGCTTACGTCCCACCCTACCATTTCAAGATGGAAGGTCTCCATACACTGAGAGACATTCTGAAGGAAGGGGACTGGATAACGAAAGTGGATCTGAAGGATGCTTACTTCACGATGACAATTCACCAGTCAGACAGACAATTCCTGCTCTTCTCCACAGGAAGCCAAGACTTCCAGTTCAACTGCCTGCCATTTGGCCTGTCCTGTGCTCCCTGGGACTATACCAAGACCCTAAGCCAGTGCTAACTCAGCTCAGAGAGCTATGAGTCAGTCTTGTGGCGTACATAGACGACATTCTAGTCCTGACAGAGACACTGGAAAAAGCGCAGGACCACACAGAGGCTCTGATATACCTCCTGGAGAATCTGGGCCATATAGTATACCCAGAAAAATCAGTGAGACAGCCAACCCAAGAGATAGAATTCCTGGGAATGATGGTGAACTTGAGGACAAGGGAGCTACGTCTCCCAGGCCAGAAAATAAAGAAACTGAGACAAGAGGCAGCCATGATGATCAGAGAACAAATGGCGCTTCCCACTACTCGAGAAGTGTCATGCCTATTGGGAAAATTTACTTCAGTTTCCAAGGCAATTCCTTCAGCCCGCTATTCTGCAGGGCATTACAGAGACTCTTGACAGCAGCTCTGGACTAGAGCAACCAGAGTTACGACACTCCTTGCAGCCTGTTATCAGCTGCCATAGAGAAATTGGAATGGTGGAACACCCAGCTTATGAGCTGGAATTGGAAGAGTCTGGTCCTAAGGCAACCAGACCTCCAGATAGAGTCGGATGCATCCCTCAGATGGTGGGGACCATCATGCCAAGGGACACAAACCAGTGACGCTTGGTCCCAACAGGAGCAAAAACTGCACATAAACTGCCTAGAGCTGCTAGCAGCAACACTAGCAGTCAAAACCTTGAAGGACCAAAGAAACAAGAGTGTACTACTTAGCAGTAGCTTATGTAAACAACCTGGGCGGTACAGTCTCCGCCCAGGCCACCAAACTAGCACGAGAGTTATGGATGTGGTTCCTAAAGAGGGACATACTTCTGACAGCACAACATCTACCAGGGAAAGAGAATGTAATAGCAGACTGTCGAGAGTGATGAAGGATCGCTCCGACTGGACGCTCAATCCGGTGATCTTCCACCGGATCCAAAAGCACTTCCCCTGCCTAGAGATCAATTTATTTGCAACACGACTATCTCATCAACTATCCCGCTTCTACAGCTGGAGACCAGATCCCCTCGCAGAAGCAACAGATGCTTTCCTCCAAGATTGGGGACCAGTTAAGGGTTATGCCAACCTCCCTTGGAACCTCAAAGGGAGAGTACTAGCAAAGGTGGAGTTTCAGAGGGTGGAGCTAGTGATACTAATGGCCCCAATATGGCCGTCACAGCCTTGGTATCCCAGGCTACTAAGCCTGCTAGTCTCCAGCCCACTGAGGATAGATCCTTGACGAGCTGCAATAACGGAAGATCATCTGGATCTAGCTCCATCTCTAGCCGTCAGGCAACACAATAAAGAACAGAAACTTTCATCAGAGGCTTCAGACCTCCTGCTATCATCATGGAGACAGAAGACCTCACAGTCTTACGACTCACTCAGCAATAAGTGGATCGGCTGGTGCACTGAGAGGCAATGTGATTCAATTTCAGGACCTACAGAGGATGTGGTCAATTTCCTGTCACATCTGTACAATGAAGGATATCAGTACAGATCCTTGAATGCCTACAGATTAGCCATTGCATCCATGCTCACGCCCATTGAGGGGGTCCCTATTGGCCAATATCCATTGGTCAGCAGACTATTGAAAGGGGCGTTTCAATTACGCCCCCTCTGCCAAGGTACCAAGGTACATGGGATGTGAGTGTGGTGCTACACAATATTGGTGAGCACCAGCTGGATCAGAACTTAACGCTAAAAGAGTTATCCTTACACAGTCATGTTACTAGCGTAAACACGCCCATCTTGTTCAGCCGACATTTCGAAGCTAAATCTGAGAGAATACAGAAATACCCCGGATGGTGCTGTGTTTACACCAACAACCCTGGCAAAACAATCTAGACCTGGTAGGAACATGAAAGATTTTTTATTTCCAAGATTCATTGAAAACGAACGTTTGTGTCCAGTAAAGTCACTGACACTTTATATTGAGAAGACAAGACAATTAAGAGGAAACAATGATCAATTGTTCATCTCGTTCATCAAACCACATCACCCAGTGACATCATCCACCATTGCTAGGTGGCTAAAGTTAGTGATGGAATCAGCTGGAATAGATACCAGTGTATTCAAAGCTCACTCTGTTAGGAGTGCTAGTACATCAGCAGCTGCTTTGCAAGGAGTCACAACTGAGGATATCCTATGTGCAGCAGACTGAAACACAGAATCCTCTTTCAACGATTCTATTATAAGCCTGTTCAAGATAGAGCCTTTGCAAAATCAGTCCTTAAAACTACAAACAACACTATTGATATGTGAGACTGAGCCTTCTGAAATATAATTACAGAATGGCTAAGGCCACGAAGCAGCTAAATGCTATTCTGGATTATATGAGGAAGGTAAAGTCGAGCATATCACACGGGTGTTTAATAATTAAATTTTGGGACAAAAAGGGTGTCACAAAACATCATCAGAAATTTTGAAAAATGCTTAACAACGCGCATAGCAACAGTACTATAGTAACTTTGATGACATGTGACAAAAAAAGGTTATTCCCTACATTAATGTGGTCACGCTTGACAATTTGCTGAGATGTTGAGGAACCAGAAGATACCTTTCCCCAGCAGAAAAATCAATGCACGGCTGTTATTCAAGGCTCTAGAGAAATGAAAATACAATAAGATCTATTGGCAAAAACTAAAGAAGAAAAGTTTTTCTGGATAAGGCTAAACCATGAAGCAATAGAGAAAGGTTTGGTCTATCAGGGTCTATAAACCTGAAGGTATGTTTTTTTATGAGGAGATATGAACACGAGAAGTAAGTGTGTGTGTACTGCATGAGTTAACGACTGTGTAGTTTAGTGTGGGATTATGACTAGTGTAGGATGAGATCCCTGGGCTCTAGGTCTATTCTGCTTCCTTTCCTTTCCTTTTCTTTAGCAGAGGTGGTTGCTGGGACGGGT
>NW_003546267.1:335785-340940 GCF_000090795.2 Amphimedon queenslandica | reverse complement strand
GGTGAAAGAAGAAGAGGTAGAGAGAGAAAGAGCACAGTTACAGCAATATAAGAATTTACAGGGCAGAATCTCTACAGGTGTTTGAATAGCTCCCTTGCAACAGCTACATGTGACCTCGTCCTTATAATTCTCATCTAAAACTTGTGCAAGAGTGAATGGTGAAACTGGTAATGCCACTGATTTTATGTGTGTGGTGATGAGTGACGGACGACTTAAGCACTTCTTTCGTCTCCCTCCTTTGCATTGGACATCACAGATATTACAGTATCATTATGAGGAAGCCATTCAATGAGATGTGAGGGTGTTTCTGAGTTTTGATTACAAGACTTCTTTGCAGCCAGGTAACAGTAATTACAAAACAACTGTGGATGAACTTCAGCTTTGTCCCTGGACACATCAACTCCCAAACCCATCAGTAATGATTCATTCTGAGAGCACTTATGGTTCTGCTTCCCTAATACCTTACAGCACACTCTGCAATGCCCCTCCAAGAAGCTAGTATGTGTACTCTTGGACATACTATAGTAAAATTTTGTAATATTTATTACAGGAATAGCTTTTTTTAAATAACATATCTTGCAATTTAATGTATAATGTAGAGCAAAATGTAATCTATGTTTACATACCTTTATTGTAGTCAAGAAAACTTCTGAAGCTAGATGAAGAGACCACAGAACTAGCCTACTACAAGGTGTTTGAATAAGTGCAGCTGTAACAAGTGCTGTGCAGTACTAGTAGTAGTGTATTAGAGATGCATAGTATAGTTATATAGCTTTATAAGGTGCTATACTATCATATTATAACAGTTTAGATTGTGTGGTTTGTATTATGAATATGATACAATGATTACAAAACTTCCTCCTTTTGAGGAAACATTATCACTCAAAATTTAATAATACCTTAAGTAATAAATTATTGTTCTAATTATTGACTTTGTGCTGTGATTAAACACCCGTGATCAATGGTCTCCGCCCATCCCACCCAATAGTATAAAATCATTGATATGCGGGACTTTATATTGTTTGAGTGGTTTGATAATAAAATAAGGTTAAAACATTGTTATCAAAAGGCCAACGTGGTCTCACCAGGTCAGGGCTTATATAGGAAGTAAGGGCCCCATCCATAGGTGGAGCAAGGTACAGTAAATTTTTTAATTATTACTATAAACTAACTGAAATTTAGAAAACTAGGCCAAACACCATTGATATGCTCAACTTCACCTTCCTCATATAATCCAGAATAGCATTCAGCCACTTCGCGGCCTTAGCCTATCTATAATAATTTATTAATTTTGTTTCTAGAAAGTGGGTTGAAGGTCTGTTATAATCATAACAGACCTGTGGTTAACGGGATGTCAGTGTACACAAAATACAGACCTAGAGGTGCTTTTGAACTGTGTCACTACTATTTGTGACTGTTATTAAGAAAAGGTACCTTATGGCAGGTAGTGAAATTTGTTTTTATAGCCAAAAAAATCCAACTTCCTGAGCTCCATTTATCATAAAATGTGACCATAATTGACAAAGAGGTACCTTATGACAAATTTTAAAATTCATCATTATAATGAAAAATATCAACCTGTGACTTCTCTGTTGGACATCTATTGTGTTTAAAAGTTACATAGTAACTTTTTGCATCCTGTGGAGTAATTTTATGATAAACAGAGCTCAGGAAGTTGGATTATTTTGGCTATAAAGACGAATTTCACTACCCGCCATAAGGTACCTTTTGTCAATTATAGTCACAAATTACTCCACAGGATGCAAAAAGTTACTACGTAACTTTTAGAAACTGATTGTCCAACAGAGCACTCACAGGTTGATATATTTCATAATAATGATGAATTTTAAAATCCGCCATAAGGTACCATGCAATATTTCCTATTACTAGATGTACCAAGACATCAGTTACAACATTGGGTAATGCTTTTCAAACACCAGTAAATGGTTAATAAAATTGAATTTCAGAAAAAGGTACAAAAAAATCGACGGTTTGGACAACTTGACAGTCAGAGTTTGACGTAGGATTTCATTCAGACCATTAGTGCAGTGCTGCTCAAACAGGTATCAATAGATTGACATGACCTTGCTTTTTGCAGTTGACCTAAAACTGTAGCTGCAATCCGTATCAGACATGAATTATAAGCTGAGAACTGCAGTGGTGATCATCAATTTTTCTAGTTTCCCTATAAGATAAACAACATGCAGATGTCACTAGGCATTGCATGACATGCCCATAAATTTTATGGTGGTTTCCTAGTCCTTTCATTTACTCTAATTTCTATGTCTGTGTCCATTACTGGAGAAAGCAGAAAGACAAGCTGCAATCTACTCTTTGAAAAAAGAGACTTCCTGCAGCAGGTATCAAAGCAAAACTCCCAGACATGGAAGAACAACTGGCCCCTTGGATCATTGAATTAAGGTTAAAAATTCTGCTGTATAACTACAGTTGCTATTCAAAGGAAAGCTCTTAAACTTCACAATGGAGAATAAAATTTCACTGCCAGTTGAGGATGGTTGTCTAATTTTTTCAAGCTTTACAATTATTCTCTGAGGAGAACACCAGAACGACAGAAACTTTGATAAGACCATATTTATAATATATGCAGTTACTTAATGAGAATAAGGAAAATGTGTTATATTAAAAAGATATTCAGTATCATCAAGTACCATAATGCAAGGTGATATTACAGTGGTTCGAGTTGGTGAACCCTCAATTGCAATTCGTACTACCAGTCTTGGTATCGGACACTTAACTGTAATTGTCACTGCCCTAGAAGATATGAAAAAAGTAAATCCATTTGGTTTATTTAAAGGTGTACATCCAATCCACGAGGTAACATCATTTCCTGGAGCTGTAGTATGCATGTGTAGAAATGCCTGGATTAAAATGAACTAAACCATTCAGTACTTGGATAAGGTGTGGAGAGGCTGAGTTTTGCACATATACCGTAAATCCGTAAATAGAAGCTGCATTCAAATAAAGGTCAGGGTAGCAATACAATTTAAACTATAAATACGCATCGCTAGCCTAGGAGTGACTCAGTAGTCTTGTTGATAATGCCTGAAGAGCCAGAAGTCAAAAGCATGAGGTTGCAGGTTCGAATCCCGCTATGGGCTGAAGTTCTTCTTTTATATATTCTTTCGAGATCCAAATACCATTGTAGGAAATAGACGCCCGGGCTTTTATTTAAGGAAATACGGTACCTTTTACAGTGAGGAAGTATGCAGACAAGCAAAAAAAAATCAGACTTGTGTATTTTGCCAGGAGGGACACCAGTCATCATTAAGCAGCTGATGTATCTTGGAAAAAGCCATTTCAGTCTGCATACAGAGAATTGTACAATCAGTGGATGGTATGAGGTGAACATTCCTTTTCTCCAGCAGGAAACATGAGAGCTCTACATAAAGTAATGTGTTTAAAGTGCGTTGGGGGACCATAAAATCCGGACTGTGGAATAATGGAATATGAAGTAACTGGAATTTTGTAGCTACTTTTGAATAATAATTTTTAAATAAAAGGTTGAAGTATCATCTCATGAAGTGCCATGCATTACTGCACTTGTTTTATGATTAACATAACTACACTGTTCTAATCTGCATTGTCTTTGCTATTACTGTTTTTAGGTGTTTACACAGCTGCGTTTTTATTTGACTATTTTTTGTTTATAGAATTATTTATTTTGGTATTTGCTTTTCTTTTGTTCATACTTGATATGCGTTTTATTGGGTTTTAGTGTAAACGAGACGACTAAAAATATATTTGTTTTACTTCAAAACGTAGTTGTGTAAACCAGGCCTTAAATGGCAGCTGTGAAGTGCAATGATTCTGTGTCCCCCAAGGTGTCTCCTTCAAAGAAGTCAAGGTGAGAGTTTTATATCATGTGACAGTACTCTTAGTACTTAGTAGAGATGAAGTCGTGAGTAACTGTTATGACTCTCTGACGATGTAGTAACAGTTGTGTAAACCAGGCCTTAAATGGCAGCTGTGAAGTGCAATGATTCTGTGTCTCCCAAGGTGTCTCCTTCAAAGACGTCAAGGTGAGAGTTTTATATCATGTGACAGTACTTTTAGTACTTAGTAGAGATGAAGTCGTGAGTAACTGTTATGACTCTCTGACGATGTAGTAACGTCTTACACAAAGGCCGCCGTGGCAAAGGACGATGTATTCCCAGTGATCAAGTCTAGTAACTCAGACAGTGATAATGATTTACTACCTGTAATGTCGTCTACAAAGAAGCAGCTTCGATAGAAGAAGTTTAACTTAAGGTAAATTAGTTTTATCGTTAATTTTATTCTCAATTGTTCAATGACAAGCATACATGTATGATTACTTTTATTAGTATACATTTTGTTTAGATTTGATAATTTGGAGTCATACTTAAAGAATGATCATGAGTATTATGACTACAATAATGAGCTGCCTATTTTAGAGCGTATATCACAAAACAAAAGGCGTCATTACTCTGCACTTAATATTATTTGCTTGCTTCTACATCCAACCCTGCTTTCACTTGTTCTACCGTTGCAACATTTGTCGATGACAATGTTTCGTTTGTTATTAATCTGGATTCATTGGATGATTTTCGTGATGTGTTAGCAGAAAATATGGGAAGCTCGAGGGACAATGGAGTGCACACAAAATACTGCAACATCCATTTTTCCAGGATTTAAGTCTAGGATATTACTATTTGTTCCTTGGATGATGCAATGTACTCATTTAGATAGGTTTTTAGGATATGTTTTACTGACAACAGTCTGAAAGAGCTCACTGCACATGTCACATAATTTTACATTTTATTTACAAATAATACAGGCAAAGTTATACCACTTGCCTTGCTTGTACACAAATTATGACAGTATACCTGCTCATGTTGTCCTAGTTGGTCCTTATGGTAAAGCGAATTCTAGTCAACCTTACAGATGTACCAGACAGGGCACGAAAACCAAGATCAATGAAGAATTGGAGCATAGTGATCCTAAGGATGCATTGAATGAAGTTTTTGAAGAAAGAGATAGTATGTAGTATCTTCATCAGAAAGCTCTGGAACCGAACACTCATCTATCTGGAACATTCTAGTTACATGTACTCTGTATGTTACGGTTAGTACTTTTCATTTTCTGTCTGTAGGTATCTAAACTATTCTAGAACTTT
>NW_003546267.1:309841-333084 GCF_000090795.2 Amphimedon queenslandica | reverse complement strand
TGGGAAGATTGAAGCAAGATTGGGTAATGTACATTATTATATAAGGTTAGATGATGGACGATTGGTTGGGAGGCATGTTGATCACATACAAGCTCGGGTTACTGAGTCATCTACTCCCACACAGCCAGAGCCACTAGATATACCCTATCAACCTCCTCCCGACACAGGTTCCACATCCCATTCAGAGGAGGCACCACCACTTCCTGAACCACAAGGAACTGTAAGACGATCCACTAGGATTCGCCGCCCGCTAGAATGGTATGGACAACCGCTTCCAATCTAACGGTGGAGGAATGTAGTATCTTCATCAGAAAGCTCTGGAACCCAACACTCATCTATCTGGAACATTCTAGTTACATGTACTCTGTATGTTACTGTTAGTACTTTTCATTTTCTGTTTGTAGGTATCTAAACTATTCTAGAACTTTCTTAGTGTATTTTTGTTGTGTATATAAGTGCTTGTGATTTAGTTACTGAGTTAGTTATTATTTAGTTATCAGTTATCGTTGTTATTCGATTATCAAAAAGAAGTACAAATACAACATAGTAGTATCAGTACAAAGTGCTGCAGAGCTGCCACGTGGGCGTACTCAAGCCTAATATATTAAAAGGCAATTACAGAAGATGTTGGCTTCTTCATTGGGCACTCCTTGTTATGACAGCAACACTTGTAAAGATATGCTTTTTATTGTTATGCAGCAATGTAGGAATGCTGAGAAAGGTGAATGCTTGGTGAAGGTCACATGTCCTCCAGAACCGATGGTTGTGCTCCGTACTGACCAACAACTTAACTATATTGTTCAATTTTGTGTCGATCAGCTTAACTTCTGCCTTCTTGGAATTGATCCAACTTTCAACTTTGGAGATTTTAGTGCGACTCCACTTGTCTATCGTCATTTTTTGCTCCAGGATCCTAAAACGAAGCATTCACCAATATTATTAGGCCCCTATATTGATTCATTCCCATAACTCTTCCAAACATACAATTATTTCCTTTCGACACCTATTGGCTTAAAGCCTGAACTAGCTGGTATTGAAGCTGCTGGCAGTGATGGAAAGTAGGCACTAGTTGAAGCAATATTACACAATTTCAATGCTGCTGTTCATTTGTGGTGTTTTCGCCATTAACAACAGAATATTTGCATGAGCATAATTATACCCTGCAAGTGCAACTAAGATACCGTATAAGTGGTTTTTATCGAGGGTTGCAAATTTCAAGAATTTCGCGGATTCCCTCCTAATTCGCGAAAATAAAACCTGCGAAAATCAATTTAATACGGTACCCGCATGGCACACGTGGTAGGATTTGCGAAATTAAAATCCGCAAATTGGAATTTTAGCAGATTTCGCGAAATATAATTCCCTCGAAAAAAACCACGTATACGGTATATATTGTGATATCTTTTGTTGGACAGCACACGGTGTATACCATGAAAGGCTTGTTGATTGCTGTGATGCATTGCAACTTAATGTGAAGCTGGCTGGTTTGAAGAGTAAGTGGAATGGTCTTAAAAATAAGTGTTTGTCTAATGCATCTTCGGGACATAAAGGTTTTCATGATTGGTTTCACAGAGTCAAAGCTTCTGAAATTCGGGAAAGCACTTTGCATTTCGTACAATAAATTGCTGGACTTGGATGTTCTCACCCTGCTTTTTATACCAATCATACTGAATCAATAAATGCATTTCTCAAAGAATCACTACATTACAAAAAGAATCAATGTAGGCCTTTTTAATGACAAAGCTAAGGCTTTGGTGGTACAGCGCAGAAGGAATGGAGAATTTAATAATAGGCTATGGAGAGGACATATAGTTAGCGTTCTATTTTTTTCATTTTTGCCTGTATCGCAGGAGAAATGGTTTTGTGTGACCCAACCTCGGAGGCAAAAGCATATTTATAAGTTTCATTCATGTTTAGTTTGTCATAATCTTTGTGCTACTACCCAAAAAGAATCAATTACATCTTCTGACATTTCTATAGGGCAATGTACAACCATTCCTGAGATGAAGTTGCTCAGTAAATTTACAGGATGGACTCGCCAACACTAGAGTTCTTTTGGCATTTGGGAGAAAGCAGAGGCTCTTCTCTTAGAGAAGGAAAATGCCTTGGTACATGCACCTGGTTTAGGACCTGAGGACATGATGGTTAAATCTAGGAGTAGAAGCAGTCCTCACTTGGTAAACACTGTTTCATGTAGTACATCAGGCATTCAATACAAGTGTGATGATAAATGCCTTCAGTACAAGTCTATTTGCATATGTTCTCATGTAGTTGCTGCATCAGAATATAATTGTGATTTACCTAGGTTTCTCAAGTGGTACCGTACTAATCATGGTAGAAGATGTCTCATTTTCTCTGACTTAGGTTAATTTGGAAAGCCCAAAGCAGCAGGAAAGAAATGAGAAAAACCTCCTATGAGGAAGAAATCTGGCACCAAAGAAGTTGCTTCTGATGACAATAGAGTACCACTGGATGTAACACGTGAACCTGATCTACAGGTATCTCTATCAACTCCTGTAGCAACAGTATCACTTCATGACAATGCTCAATTTTTTTTAGTCCATCTACTGGGGCCTCATATCAAAATTGGTATTGGCCCCTGCACCACCTGCATCATGAACTGGGGTGGCTCTCCTGAAGCAATGGTGCACCCTCTCCTCACAACTCCAAGACCATGGACATGGGAAACCCAATGGCTAACAATAGTTCACCATCCTTACAAGATACATATGAAGAGTGGTAACATATCTGTCTGCAATGGATGTCGCAATAAATTTTCTGAGAGTGACAAGATAGTTGTTCAACATCAATAGTATCGTTCATTTACCAGTCCCAGAACTGGACATCCAGACTCAAAATTTGGGAATGTTTTCTACCATGCAAGCATGCAATGCGTTGAAGGAAAGTTGGGATCACCACTTCAGTATAGGATATTATTATACCAAAGAGTACATCGGATAACATAACCCCAGCAATGATGGCATTAATGTATGTTGAATTTGGGATATCTTTCTAAACCTGTGCAGAGTTATTATAAACAAGACACAAACAGACAACTGGATTGACTGGACTTCTTTTTATGATGATAAAGATGAAAAAGTCATTCTTCAGATTATTGACTTCACTAGCTGTACCAATGAAGTCCTCTGGTCAAGATAAGTTCCTTAAAGTAATCCTGTTAACATAGGCGCTGTTTCTGTTACTTCAGCAAAGTCATGACAGCTATTGTGATCCTACATACTAATGCTACCATATTACCGTAATCCCTCTAAATATTCGACGCTCTAATTCCAAAAATAAATAATTATTTCAAAATTTCTACCATAATTCATTCTAAAAATTCTTTTTTAATATTATTGTTCCACGTGGTTTTAGTTTCATCACTTACCTAAGTTCAGTATGAGAGGATACTCTGAATAGCCAGGTTAGTATACAGCTGGTTTCGTGTATTAATGGATCCCTCCAAATTCAACAAAGTAAAATATTTTTGAGCTTCATAGCTACTCTCCCTCTAAAATTTGTTTTTAAAAATTACAAATACAAAACTTGATGTGACGAATTTTTAGAGGAAATATGGTACTAAGAAGTAAAGTGATGTCCGGCTGTTTCAGGTCAACTACTTTTTATTTTATCATAATTTTACTTATTCTAGTATCAACAGCACATAATAAGGAGAGTCTAACAGCCTAATGTACACTTGCTGTTTGTCTCAGATGTTACAATCCCAACCTCCTGCATTCTAAACCCATATTTTTTTTTTATTTCAACAGTATTTATTATAGTACTTGCGCTTGTCATGATTTTTAATACTACTATGGGCCAGGTTAGTTACAGGGTGGGCCTCGGAAAATGCTATAATTGCCTCGTCCATGGACATACTGTTATTGGAGAAAATAAATGTTTAAAGAACATAAAAAATTTTAAATAAACAAGGATAAGTAGGATTCAGAATGACCAACGAAAATGTGATTGTGACGCAAATTCTACTCTACATTTTACTTTCAATGTTTTTATGTAAGAATTACTGATCACCTTGCAATGTAGAGTAGAATTTGTGTCACGAGTAGGATTTTCATTTTGTATTTTCATTGGTCGTTCAGAATCCTACTTAACCTTGTTTTTTTAATGTTTTTGTGTTCTTGTTTGTGTTGATTTTTTAAATAATATTTATAATATTTTTTTAGTTACCATTGAAATGCTTATCGATTTTACACAAATAATAATTTTCTCAATTATTATTATCATTGTTATGACTTTACATCATTTATGAGAGACAGCACTGAATAGACATGCTGAAGGAATACCAAATATCCTGATGACAAGTTAAATTAATATTAATCTTGACACAAGTGCTTGTTCAAGAAGCTGTGAGCTGTGAGTGTCCAACTTCCGTGCAATGAAGCAGCTATTCCTGTTCTGTGGTCATTCATATTATAATTGCATATCATAACATTAATTAATTGTTTTTTTAATAAAATAAAATCACACACTTGATAAAACTGTAACTGTAAATAATACCTTCTTTTAGCTGTAAACCTCCACTAAAGTATTGCAGTAGTTGATTCCAAGCATAGCTTGATAAAAAAATTAATTGCTTGTTCCAGAGCTGTTGCTTCTTCAAGAGCTGCAGATCTGAGCATGCATGACCACACCCAAATTTTGGAGCACATGCTTCTTTAATTGGGCGAAGCCCACTAAGATGAGTAGAGTCTGTTTGTATGTATGTATGTCTGTACACGTACATATTCCGTATCTCCTCTATATATCCGCACATGACTAGCAGTGCAATAGATTCTAAATTTCAATATTTCATTGATTGTGGGAGTGGCCGAAAGAAAATTAAATGGCGATCAGCACACTGGAATCAGAAGTCAATATTGTTCTCCTTCCTAGCAAAAAGATAAGGCAAAAACACAGTCCAAAGACTTCTCTAACTGCTTTAAAAGGTTACAGGTGCAATTAAGTAACTATGAAACTCCTTTTTGTTGAGATAAACTGTGAAAATCAAACAAATGTCACCTTTGTCACTGACTGCACTGAACTGGCCAGCCTTTTTATATCTTATGGCTATTTTAAAGTTAGTGAAGCAAGGATTAAAGTAAAAAACAAGTCAGCAGTACCATAAGGTTGAGATTCTGCTTTTTTCCAGCTACTAATCTACGACGCTGAGCCCTTTAATGTTTTACATTGTTTCTAGTTAACCAAATGGCGGCATACAGCTAAGATGGCCCTATCCAGCAGTCACAATATCACTGTTTCTTTAGTTGAAGAATGATCTGATGAGACATGGATCCGCGCATACTTTTGTTTGAGTAGAATGGTGTAAGAATTAGTCTTATAGCACCAGGCAATATTGACACACACCTGACCAACTGAATTGACAGAACTTCTTGATGATGAAGATGAATAAAGGTGGCTGAACAAAATGGCCGGTTTGCAGATTTTTGACATTCCTCTTAGAAAATGTTTGGAGACTCGCTAGTTGTACCATTGGAGTCCTCTGGTCTAGATAACGTCCTCTAAGAAGTCTGGTAAGCATAGGAGCTTATTTTCCTGGAATAGCAAGGCTGCAAATGTCATGGCAGCCATCTTGTTTGGGGATAAATCCTACTTAGTAACGCTACCGCATTACTAATTAACTATAACAGACACACCATCAGCATCAGACATCAGTATTGCTTGTAGTAGTAGAAACAGCTCTTTTTCGAGATTGCCTGACCTTCTTGCGACAATCCAAATCAACTAGTACATCGTTCAACCAAGCTTTCACTTTTAAATATTATCAATAATCACCTCAATAAAAACAACAAAATTACGATAATTAATTAATCAGGTGGCCTCATTTTGCTTCGCACATGGCAACAATTCATCCCCTTCTCAATCTTCCTACAGCCCTAAGTTATATAGCAAAGTGATGATGAATGCTGTCCGCATGGCCATAGAAACAGCGGATGGCTTTGTTTTGTCTACTACCAAGTTTAATGGAGAACCAGCAATCATGGTGTATAACAGAATTCTACATAATTGCCCTCCCTTTTCCAACCCCTTTGTGTAGGATCCTAATCACTGGTCATGAGGGAAACCCACACAAAAACCGTACATAATTATATTGTTTAAAGAGGTAATGCACAGCAGATTTGTTCGTAATCTTGATTGTATTGTAAAAAAGTATTCTGCCTACTTCGCTTCATTTAAGTTCTACCCAGGGTTTGCAGAACATACTTATTGTGAGTACTTTGATATGGCTAGTTTTGATGCAAGGACTCTCATTAAACAGAATGTCCCATTTTTTGTCTCCTTCTAATGGGTGCCCAATATGGTGTTAATTTTGTACGAGTAACCTCGAGAGCTGGAATCAGTTCCTTGCTGCCAGTTCAATACATTAAAAAATGACTCGATTTATCAAATCAAATATACAAGTCAGGAAAGGCCTTTTGGAGAAAATGGAGGTGTATTGCGTCATCTTGAGCACGCCTAAGTTATATGTCCCCAGAAAATCAGTTAAACAAACAAGGTGAGAAGGCAATCAGGCACAAAATTAAGCAAAATAATGTGTAAATGATAGAGAACTTCCATTAAACAATGACCAGAATCAAGAGATGAGTCAAGTGGTATCTACAGTAGAGAGTAAATGCTCTAAACTTGCCAAGTTGTTTGAAAAAGGAGACAGATATGGTGAGGAGAAAGAATGGGAAAAGGTTTGGCCACTGATAAGGCGGCAGTGCATTCAAAGTTTAAGAAAGATCAATACAATAACTGTAATTTTGTCAAAATTAATGTGTTTTATCAATATGTGACCATAATTGACAAAAGGTACCTTATGGCGGATAGGAAAATTGGTCTTTATAGCCTAAAAAATCTAACTTCCTGAGCTCCAATTATCATTAAATTACCCCAGAGGATGCAAAAAGTTACTATGTAACTTTTAGAAACAATTGTTGACTAACAAAGCACTCACAGGTTGATATTTTTCATTAAAATGATGAATAAAAAATCCGCCATAAGGTACCTTTTGTCAATTATGGTCACATATGATTAGAGTTTTCTTACTTCTAGCTAATGTTAAAAGAATTAATAGATGACGTTTCAATGCAATAAGAATGAGTATCCAAAATTGATATACAACATTAACAAAAATTTGTTTTTGATAGCTTTAGCGATTTCTTTCCTTAGCCCTGCAAGATGTAAGGCTTTGAAGTGTTTCTACATAATGCAGCTTCCATGTGACTCACATTACAATTGTACACAGGAACTTTCTTACACCAATGCAATGATTTTATTGCGCATTATGTCTCTGATTTTTCTAATTCATAGTGAGAAAATTAAGGCTGAAGGCAAAATTAAGTCAAAGAAAGAAGGAGCGTTGATTTTAGATAAACTAATGATCTCACGTGGAAGTCACAAAGTGAGACAGTATTTGGTTTGTACATGACATAAGAAGATAAGACTTTACTTAGTGATATTTACTAAGACTTAAATGACATGAACAGTTTGCAACAAAGCATGTATGTTCTATAGTTTATTAGTCTTGCCCCGCCCATTTGCTTACCTGCAGAGAAAGGGTCTGGTGACACTGCTATCTAAAATGTGTGCTTCGTGCCAGTAAAAGTGGCGTTCGAATCAGATTGTGTGAGCCACATGTAAAGCTATGAGTTCCAAAAATGTCACAAGATAGGAAAAAAAATGGCGGCAGCAGAAACAAGAAGAGGTATAAAGAGGAAAAATGATGATAGTGCTCAAGAACTAACTAGGAAAGAGATAGAAGCGGCTTTGAAACAATCTATTTTGCAGTTGGGGTATGAATCTTTGAAGGGAGATAAAGAAAATGCCATTCCTCAATTTGTTGAGGGAAATGATGTGTTCATTTGTCTTCCAACTGGCTTCAGTAAATCCTTATTTCTGCCTCCCTAGAGTGTTTCATATTTTATTGAAGAAAGATATTGGATCTGTTGCCTTACTTGTCAGTCCCTTAGTTGCTCTGATGACAGACAAAGTGGACATACATTTAAGAGTAAAGCAGTAAGTGCAGTTATTGCCGCAAATAAAGGTGACATTGAGGCAGCAAAAAATGCAGTTGTGAATGGGAAGTTTCAAATGATTTTTACGAATCCAGAGACACTGTTTGACAAAGAATGGAGAGACATTTGGCATAGTCCATCATTGCTTGAAGACATGATTGCATTTGTTGTTGATGAAGCCCACTGTGTGATATGTCTTAGTTCATTTATAATCATTTAGATTATAGTCAGGTAAAATGAGGCAATTTGATTGGTCAAATGAGGTAGTCTAAGTAGCTTAATTACCTCTTAATAACTTCTTAGATTACTGTTAATAACCATTATGTATAATAACATAATTGTTATTTTTGAATAATTGCAGTCAAATTTCTGCAGTTACTGAAAGCAATTTGTCGTTCACCATCCATCGACATTTAAAATTTTTTTGTTTGTACAGTATTTTTAGTGTTCGCTATCTGATATCTCCATCATTTGTTCAGCTGTGATGTCCTCTTGTAGCTTCTCACTGCATCAATACTATGGTGACCAATGTGTTCCATTATCAGTTGTTCATCCACACCTTCTTTGCATAAATGGGTCGCAGCAGTTGCTTGGAAAGAATGATTAGTTTTGACTCATTTTTATGCCTCCCATTTCAAACATTGTTTTTGTCATCATTGTTTTGTTGTTTTGTTCATTTAAACATTGTTTTTTTCATTATAGCTAGATACCACATACCACGTGGTATAGAGTATTATGAATATAAGTTCAGTGCCGTCTTTTTCCTCACTTGCAGCACAAATATTTCCATAGATTTTGCTAGCCTTCGCAACTGAAAGACATCATAGACAGAGTTTCATCAAGTTGTAGCTTTCACCTACACCAAGTATTCCATTGGTTTATGCACCAATAATTGTTTCTTCTCTTGTTTTTTGGCTTGGCGGTTACGGATCCCGGCACTCCTTGCTGGTTTGGGATAGTGTATTTTTGTCCTTCTGCTGTTTGCTGCAGTGCTCCAACAGGACAGGCTAGTATTGTAGAAGACATTGCCGAGTGATATCTTTGTTGGACCTAGCTAGTTTTGACTTGAAACTGTCTTTGCTGTTGCTATGGCGTCTCCCAAGGTAAAATCACTGACAAATAGCTTTACAGAACATGGAAAAGACTGGTTAGCAACAGCATAATCCTTGTTGGTATCAAGCCCACTGCCAAACATTACCTTACTATAATGTAAAGAACCTAGACAAAGCATTTTTGGTTTCTATGTGATTTAGATTACCTTGGAAACATTAATTAACCTCGGGCTACGCCCTCGGTTAATTACATTTTGTTCCTCGGTAATCTGAATCATGTAGAAACCTCAAATGCGTTGTCTAACCTATATTTAGTCTTGTTTTATTATGGGTAAAGAGTTCTGTAAAGACTTCAGTAAGCTGGGTGACTTGCGTGGTTTCTTTCCACCTGCAGTACACTTCATGGCACTGACAGCTACAGCTTAAAAGTCTACAAGAACGAAGTTATTTGTATCCTTGGCGTGAAAAAGCCTGCGCTGGTAGTGAGATCACCAGACAAGAAAAACATTGTGTACACAGCATCAGAAAGATCTGATGATCTGGAATCAATCTCCTAGTAGAAGAGCTACGTTCCACTCGACAATTCATGGAACGAACCATTGTTTTTTGTCAGACATATCAAGACTGTAGCAACTTATATCTCTACATTCAATCCACAATGGGGAAAGAATTTAAGCACCCAATTGGTTTGCCAGACTACCATAGTTTCAGGTTGGCGGACATGTTTACAGCATGTAATACTCCATCATTGAGCGTGCGATTCTGAAATCAATCTCCATTCCAAATGGAAACTTAAGAATTGTAATTGCTGCAATCGCTTTTGGAATGGGGATAGATTGTCCTGATGTATATAGAATTATTCACTGGGGTCCACCTACTGATATTGAGAGTTACATCCAGGAGACTGGTAGAGCTGGTCGAGATGGAAAGACAGCACAGGCCCAGCTTTTGTACTCCAAATGGGACATTTCATTCTCCTTTATGGAAGACAAAATTGCATCTTATTGTAAAAATACCAATCTTTGTAGAAGAGAAGTCCTTTTTAAAGACTTCGAATATTTATTTCAAGAAAGACCCGTTGGACCATTATGCTGTGACATTTGTGCAATTACATAAAATAACCATAACTTTTAACTATACAAAGAAAACTTTAGAAAGTTTCACAATAAGTTATAGAAAATAAAAAGTATAGAAAGGGGTGGGAGATAGAATCTACATCAATGTGCATGCATAAATTATGACAGTAATTATTGCATATAAATATTGCTCAACTACAGTATTATTTCTTATAGCTATAATGTACGTATCATTCTCTTAAATTGATCTTTTAACCTTGCCTACAGTGTTCCCTTTCATTTCTTTTGATTTGAGTGTTAACTGAATTTTCTAACGTAATGCTCACAGCTACTGATCCTTCTGTATCTGACACTTCTCTTGCTTCAGTAGACTCATCTTCATTGATTAATGCTGCCAGTGATTTTTCCAAACTGATACACATTGCTGGTGAATCTGTATTCATGTTCACTTCTGGAGACTCATCCAGACCTGCAATCTACAAAAAAGTTTTAATAGTTGAGTTTTATTAATTGATAAAGCCATACCTATCACTCCATAAGTGTTTAGTAATTTCACTACACCGCTCCTTTACACTTGCATCAAACCCAATACCTATTCGGCTTTTTGTTCTGTGCAACAAACATATTCCAACTTTAGAGAGACATGAGTATAGCAACATAATTGAGTGAAGCAATTGTTATTGCAGTTACATTAAATACAAACCTAATTTGGAGTGTGACTTGAGTATAATAGCAAGGACATCAATCGCTGAATACTATTTGCCCGCTGACTTTCAGTCTGTACAAGTACAGCAGCACAAAATGCAACAGCAATATCTCTGACAAGACCTGATGGCTTTTTAACTGATGTGTGCAGTGAGGTGAAAAGAAAAGGGAAAACAGCTTGCATTTCTTTTGCTACGGTACTCTTTCCAAACAAGAGATTTCTTTGTTTGAAAAGCAGGAACCAGAACGACACACCTGTTTGATCTCGTTTTACAACACAATTCCAACCTTCTTTATGATCATTCCTCTCATTTTTTGTCTTCCATTACTTGAGTTACTAAGGACTTTCTGTTCCTCCTACCCAGACATCTGCCGCTACTCTGTAATTATGGTGGTAGTGGATATAATCAACCTTTGCCATTGTTATAGACAAGCACCTAAAAGGTAATGTAAATTATAACAACATTAATTTGTAATGCACTTACACTAACTCTTGAAATTTTATTACGTTTTGGTATTTAAAAAAGTAGTGATTGTCTCTTGGGCAAAGTTTGTGCACTATAAGTCTCACTGGGACTGTCAACCTGTGGATTGTGTGGTGATTCTGTGACCATTGAGCTACATTGGCATATGAGATCCCAGTTCGATTTGATACAAGGCCATTCTGTACAATCAAACTATCAATCTTATCTATAATCTCACATTTTAAATTCTCAATGTTAGCTTTGTCTGGAATTTTCTTCTTCTACAAATGACTCCATTGGACAAAAAGGCTCCTACATCTGAGAAAACATACTTTCATTTCAAAATGTCCCTGACGCAAAGTAATTAATCTTCCATAGATTTCAAACACTTTCTTTGTCCAGCTTCAAGAAGAGCACCACAAAGAAAGCAGTTTGCCATATCAATGTGTAGAAACGTGGTCGCTTCCTGTCACATGATCATCACGTGGAACCACACCCACAAGTCATGACGTCACTCATCGCAGTTCATTTTATGTACAAACATTTTAGATAGGAGTGTCAAGCAGACCCTTTCTCTGCAGGTTAGAGAAGGGGTGGGCAAGACTAATAGTTTCTGTGGCGGGACTAAAAAGTATGCTTTTATAATCCCATGTGTCCATTCGTATTATTCAGTTACTTTCGGTTTGTTTGACATCATTGGCTCTCATTTCCCCTGCAACCATCAATTAAATCTTGTCATGATCTTACCTGATGCTTATTATATAGGCGGTAGCCTATATGTAGGGTTGAGGTTGATTTTTCAAGATGGAGACCAACTATTATAATTTTCAAATCATTATAACTCTTCTATCTTACCTTGCACTGCTTTATAAATGGCTTAGATGAGCTCTCCTTCTCTAAGTGATTCTCCTGGTACCATTAAAGTGGACTGTAGTGTAGCGGAAGTATTTCTGTATAATAGGCCCAAATTCAAATTTCTGCAAAAGTCTAGACTTTTTCTTCTTTCATCCATGCGCCGAAAAATCTTTTAAACTAGAGAACAGCTCAAGTTCACTTTCACATCATTCCTTGGAGCATGAGTCAAGGACTACAATGGTGCTTTCCATATCTTAAGGCATTAAACTAGTTATTTGGGTGCAATATTACCCCCTTTAAATTTTTTCGCAAATTTGAAACTTAATGCGCATGCTCAAAGTTGCCATAGTGACTGATTGACTGCACTAGGTCAATATTCGCTCTATTCTTCTCTTTCTCAGCAAACTTGTGTGTTCAGCAGTGTAGACTAAGTGATTTACAGTTCTTTAAAGAGCTAATAGGTAAATTATTTTAAAATAACTCTAACAAATTGGGCTTCTTTTATCATAGAGCGAAATGTAATTTTACAGAGCCGTCAGAGCACATAATGATTTTACAGCTGCTCAGTTTTCATAATTTTGGACACCTGTACCAAAGCCAGATCACTAGATTTCAGTATATTTCATTATACTTCTGATATTGAATATATTGAGATAAGTCTATACAGTTATTTTAAAATGATAAGCAGTAGTATACTTGTACCTTCTGCATATATGTACTTGGTATTATGGTATTTATTTGTTGTGTTAATGTTATGTGTAGTAGTTGTTGTACTGTTAGTTGTAAAAAAGGAAGTAGGAAAAGGAGAAGTGAATTAACTGGAGCAAAATGCAAAAAAAGTTCTCAAAGATAAAAAAATAGAAAGGAAATGGAAACTTTTATATCTAAAAACAGGTCCTATGCTAGAGATTTCTACATAATGCATTGGTAACAGGGTCAAAAGCAAAGTTGCATATAAGATAAGTAAAAAATATAAGCTTGGGTATTCAAAATAATTTTATGCGTTGCACCCAGGTTACATTTTGCAATAACAGAAAAATTAGTGTACTAAAAAGGACAGCACAATTTTAAAATCAACTTGCTATTCTAAAACAAATTATAGGAGTAAACTAAACCACAAAAAAGAAGCCTCTAGAAATCAGTATCATAACAATCCACAACCAAAGAAAGAAGCCTCTAGACATCAGTATCATAAGAATCCAGAACCAAAGAAAGATGCATCTAGGAATCATTATCAAAACAATCCAAACCCCCAAAAAAGTAAATCAAAGGAACACTATCATAAAATCCAGGCCTTCAAAAACAAAACTCCTTAAAATGGTATTACGAGAATACAGACACAATATTACGTTCCATGACAGAAAATTTTCTGAGATTTAAATTTTCTGATGATGAAATAGATAAATTAAAGATAACACTAAATAAAGAAAATAAGAAGCGTCTAAATAAAGATTATTATGATCATAATTATGGTGAAATAATTGTATTGATTACGTTATAATTACTCATTACCTGCACCAAATAGTGAAGCAAAGGAATAGTATTTTACTAAAATTATTCTATTAGATGACACTAGAGAATGATCGTACAGCATTAAATATTGGTAATCATTGTAAACCTATTATTAGGAAAAATAAAGTTCCAGCACGTTGTGTACTCATTGGGTTAAAATGTGAGCCACTACCAAAAGAATTGAAAAATTTGGATCATTTAAGTTGCTAGTTAATACAGAGACCCAAATGTTTTCGGACAATTCTTAGGCTAGGCACACACACCTTAAAAGTGCGTACATAATTTTTTGAAGGCTCTCAATGGTGCAATATTTTATTTACCCCTTCCATTAGCAAAAAACCATGGAAACCTTAAATGAGATACGTATAGATTCTAATCATTTGCCTAATCCAGAACTTTATATTATTATTAATGGAGAGCCTACTAAATCAAATAATGTCTAGCATAGTTTAGTTGATGTAAACAAAATAAAAGCAGCACTAAGAAAATTAAAAGAAATAAATTGGCTTCATAGAAGCGTGGACGATGATTCAATTGACAAATCGTCGAAAAATGCTATACAAGTAGTTAGCAATAGTAATTGTAAAATGCTTGATAAAGCAAAAAATCAAGATATAGAAGGCCTTTTGGAATATACGATTACAAATCTTGATAGTAATTTTACAACCGTTCTGATATCAGTCAATATAAATTAATGAATGTAAAAGAAGTGCCTATTGACAATAGGCAAAGGTATCTTGCTTTATTATGCCTTCCTACTTTATTTCCAACAGGACTATATAGAGAGCATCATCCCAGACAAAGCTATCTAGCACAGACTTTATCATTTAGTGAATACATAAAATCAAATAGTTAGAACAAAGATTCCCGATTTCGTAGAAACCATTTATACTGTTTGCACTATTATAGATTAGA
This sequence comes from Amphimedon queenslandica, assembly GCF_000090795.2. Lineage (NCBI taxonomy): Eukaryota > Metazoa > Porifera > Demospongiae > Haplosclerida > Niphatidae > Amphimedon > Amphimedon queenslandica. Next base: position 318,487 of record NW_003546267.1, on the reverse strand, counting down.
AATTAACAAGGCCTTAAAAACTGGCTATTATAGTTTATTAAAAACATCAAGGGGCAACATTGGTCAAACTGTTGTGGAAATATTGGAAAAAATAAATGTGTTAGATGAAGAATTTGAGGGCAATTGAAGTACCATATTGGTTCCAATACGGGGCACAAATCAATATTGGTTCCATGTGAAAGGTGAAGTTAAAGCAATTATTGCTGAGTATAGTACACCAACACTTTTCCAAACATTAAGTTGTGCTGAATACGATTCAGGTGATATAGCTTAATTTTTAAGAAAAGTTAATAATGCTCCACAATCATATAGTATCTCTAGATTATGTAGTGAGGACCCTGTTTAAGTAGCTTGACAATTTTCATTCAAATTTAAGGATTTTTTTAATATTGTTACTTTCAGAGAGGTGTTCTAGGTGCAATATTACGTTAAAAAAGAATATCAAATGCATGGATGTCCTAATTATCACATCCTCCTAAGGACTGAAAATGCTCCTATTGTCGGCATCAATCATCAAGAAGTCTGTTCTTTCGTACAAAATACAGTTACCTGTCATATACCAGATAGTAATATGTCGCCTGTCTTAAATTTTTTTGGTAACAAAATACCAAATGCACAAGGGCAGCAATTACTGCAGCAAAATTTTTATGTCGGCAAGACCTATGTATCTAGATGCCAATATGATTTTCCTAGACCAGTACAAGATAGTATTTTTATCAATGATGTTGAAAATAGACTGAAATCATGCTGTAAAATATATTATGTCAAACAAAATGAAAAAGAAGTTCAAGTCAACGACTAAAATCCTTTACTGTTGAAATTGTGGCATGCAAATATGGACTTGCAATACATAGCAGACAAGTCTTTCTTTAGCAGACTATGTAACTAGATACATCACTAAAGCAGAAAAGAGTGATGCACAGGACTTATGGGATGAAGTCGGCAGCTGTAACAACATATACAGCAGGCTTTGAAAAATTAAACAAAAATTACTTCGAGCCAAAAATTAGGACTATATGAAGCTAGCGATCTTCGTCTTGGTGAAAGTTTATACATGAAATCAGTAACCGTACAGTACGTTAATTTGTACTAGCCTCATAAGAGGAGCAGAAAATTAAAAACTATTCATATTTAACGAAAATGGATCTACCTTCTAAAGACATTTTTAATCCTAGCATAATTGAAGACTTTTATCCAACGAAACCAAATAACATGGAAGATACTTCTTTAAGAATCTGTTGCTAATTAAAAATTTGATATAATAGGAGAAAAAGGACAATAAGAATACAAACTTTCATCAAAGCCAGTCCTTCAAAACCATAGAAAATTTAAGCTTATGCAAGAAGCAGAAAGACACGATTTTTATTACTCATTAATATTTGTATTTGCGCCTTTTAGAGTAGAGAGCGCACTTGTAATAGAAGGAGGAACAATGGATGAAGCTTTTAGATGTCACAGAGAAGCATCTATACGTGGAATTAAGAATCATTTCAACCAACTGCAGATATCATTAGAAGCTGATCGTAATTTGAAGAAAATATTGATCACAGAAATAAAGCCGATTTCACTAAAAAAACTTCTTGATAAAAAGGAAGATGATGAACCTCAATTACCATGTGAAATAATGGAAGCAGTAGCTGATACTGCTGACGTACACATAATTGTACCTAATTTAAGATTAGAGCAAAGAGGGGCAATGCCTAATGTTGATCAAAAAAGACTTATTGATGAAATTTAGAGTTATCTTATAAGTCCAAAAGAATGTGAAGACTTTCTAGAGAATGAGTCTTCAAGCCTACTTAGATTAGATAATATTAAACTGCTAAGGATGTTTATTAGTGGTGTAGGTGGAACTGGCAAATGGTTTTTGATAGTGGCAATAAAATGCCTGGTTGAGGCTATATGGCATCCAAAAAGTGGTGAAATCATGTGTGCTATAATAGCAACAACAGGTCTAGTCGCACTTAATGTAGGCGGACAAACAATACATAGATTAATTTAGCAACCAACAGAGCATGAGGGAAAGACAGTGAATATCGGGCTTTGAATAAAGAAGCTCAGGGAAGGATAAAAGTGACACTTAAAAATTTAAAAATTATAATCATAGACAAGGTATTTATGGTATCTCATCTAAATCAAGCATACTTACACATGCACTTGGAAGATATATTTGGAACTGGTGAATGGTTTGGATCCAAAATTATTTTATTTGTAGTTGACCTATTAGAATTGCCACCAGTTAATGGTAGACCAGTATTTATAAAATTTGCAACAAAGGGAAAGCAACAGTAGAATATGATCAACTAACAATCAATGAGCGACAAAAAGGAGGCTAAACTTTCTTTAAGATGCTTGATTCTGTTAGGCACGGCCGTTTGACTGATGAAACTATTGATACGCTTAAAAGTCATGTATTTAAGGTTTCAATACAAGAAAATTATAAAAAATTGGAAATTGAAGGAACAAATCCTCCAAATTGCCTATTTTGTAACGTAGATGCCTGCCAAAAAATCAATGAAGAAATGTTAGAAATTCTAGAAACTGAGAAAATAGAATTAGCATGTGTTGATGTTGTTGATAAAAGTGGCAGCACAGCAAAATTTGACATAAAACAAGAAAAAGATTTAGAGAAACTGAAAGATCAACCAAGCAAAACAGCTGGTTTAGAAACTGTATTGCCTATAGCAGTAGGCTGTAGAGAAATGAAAGACAATATTGATGTGACTGTAGCATTGATGTGATTAGCTAATGGTGCTATTGGTAGAGTAATAGGTATTTATGCTACACGTGTATCGATTAAATTTGATCATATTGACGTACCTTGTGACATAAAAAGGGTTACGTGTAATATATAAAACATGACCCAGAGTGGTGTATCAGATTTACACAAAATTGATATTGATAATGCCGAGGGCGTAGCCTGAGGAATTATGAATATCATTTGAGTACATATCTGATACACCCACGAGGAAAAGGTCGTGTTCTATATGGCTTGTATAATGGGAAGCCATAAGAAGGAAAGGCTATGCGCATGCTCAGTAGCACATGGTACAACTGTAAGGGACCAATATGGCTGAAGGAGAAAGAAAACCAAGAGAAAAAACCAGTAAAAGAAGCTAATGAAAATGTGTAAAGCGCTCAGTAAAAGTTAGCCTTACTGATGAAATGGAAGAAATTAGTACAAGTTTTGAACCCTTGGACACTTATAAAGATATGAAGGTACTTACTCAATGGTGGTGTGGTGGCCCGGTAGAAATGTTACTAGCAGTAAAGAAAACTCTTATATGTCCCTAGAGGTACAGAATTCATCTCGAATTGACTAGTGGGAGCTACATTTGTTAACAATAGGTCCTTACGATGACTGAAATCATTCTGGAATATAATGGGCATGCAAATTTAATCAATTCATACGGAAGTAAAGACTACTATTATATCACTTTATTAACTAAATTTTTTATTAATAAAATATTTTACAAGTGACCTTTTGTTATCATAGTTATCACAACTGAACAAGCCAAGCATTACTTCCAGTGAAATATATATATTGCACTGTCGGTGCTGTTAATCATAGCTTTGTCACATCCTGGTAAATATGTATATTGCATCGGATATGACCGTCTACAAGATATAAATCCAACGCGGTACCTTTCATCTTACGGCTTCCCATGATACAATTAGATTTGTTTTCTAAGAATTTGTATATACATAAGAAACAGTTTCCCCTTATACTGTCTTATGCTATTACTATACATAAATGTCAGGGCCTCTCACTAGACACAGCCTTTACTGATTTATCGACTGATGTTTTTGGGGATGGTATCGCATATGTTGCATTGTTTCGTGTATGTACATTAAATGGATTACATTTAATATCATTTGATCCTCCCGCTATTTGAAGTTAGTAATCCGTGCATTAATGAAATTAACCGCTTAAGAACTGAATTTTTAAATGATTTACTGCAAATCAAAAAAAGTATAGGAAAGTAGAGAAAGATTCAAGTGACTGGTGTAATTGATCATGGTGAACCTTGTAGTAAGATTGCCAAAGTGCCTGTAAGTTATGTACAAAGTACTAGTAACAGTAATGTTAATAGCAACAAACGTATTTACAGAAGTCTAATTGCCCTAAGAAGAGTAAAGTATGTGATGATAATGCTTCAATTCCGCCTCGCCCCAAAAAAAGAAAAGTTGATGAAGACAGTAGTGCTGACAATAGTGCTTTGGCATTGCTTCACTCGAAAAATGATAAATTAATTGTTTCAATTAATTTAAAAGACATAAAAACCAACTTTAATGTCAAAGATGATGATAGTTATAGTAGTCTCATTGTATCTATAAAACTCCCAATCATTAGATGTAAACCGAAAGATGATACAACCAAGTGTGTTGTAACAAATGACCATTGTAGTAGTAGTCTGATTGCATGTATCAAGCTCTCAAGCATTAAATTAAAGACATTTAAGTAATCCAAAAAAGATGATGATGTCATCTTTCCAATGAAGAGCCTCCCAACCCAGATATTGTGAGGAGACAATGGAATTATGTTTACTACCCTTGTAATGAAGATCTTCAAAGAAGGCAGTGTCAGATTTTAAACCTTAAGTTTGTAACAGCTGCTAGAATCTTATCTGGTAGTACAACACAAATGTCAGATAAAAGAGTTCCTAATAGTACTCTTGATGTCACTGTTGATGCGAACTTTTTATTTCATGACCAGTCATATCTCATTACTGTGTCAATTTCTCAGCATAACGAATTACGTAAAGCAATTGTTAGTAATATTGCAAAGTTTGAAGAAGAATTGTTTAATAGAACATTAAGTGCAACCAGATATTCAAGCATACCAGATTATATAAATAAGTCCAAAATGTATAGAAATTATGTGTGGGCTACTGACACAAAGATTATTACACAAACTGCAATGTTAGGTATATCCATATATATTTATATTCACTTACTCGTACTTTTATTGGCTGAGCTAGATATGGAACCCAAACTTTATATGCAATTCCTTGTGATACTAACACACCTTTGCATTTTAAGCATGTTGGTACTAATCATTTCCAAAGAGATAAGTCTATTAATATTTCTTAAGCATTTATTGTTGATGGAAAGTGGGTATTGTGTATGGGAAGTCCATCATCTTAAAAACATTGGTTGTTTAATGTGACTCATATTTCACTGCATGTGCAATGTGAGCGATGTGTGAGTGTGTGTAAAAACCATTGGTGCATATCCACCCAGTATTGCTTAGTATGATGAGATCTAACTGCATTTAGGAAGTGAGAATAATCAATGTATAACAAATAACAGTGAATATTGATTACTTGTTGCCATAATGCAGGAAGAGGGTGTGAAAGTGGTTTACTGTTCATTACAGTTAAGCATTGATTCAGATTTGTGTGAGTATAATTTATGTAGGACAGAGGGTTAGGAAGGGAGGAAGCTGTCATTATCAAATCTGGATCTTATTTGTGGCTTGTACCACATGTTTATGACAAATAACAGGTACTTATAGATCTGGGCGCTGCTCAAAAATTTTGAAGTCCTGACAAGAAAAATTTTGATTAACATTAAAAGTTGTTGTTATACATGTAGTATTATTCAAGCCGTGATTCGGTACATACAATAATGATCATCATGCATTTTAATGCTGCCATCAATTCTGTGCGCATTACATTATGTAAATGCTTGCCAGCTGATGTTGGCGTAATGCTGCCATCAATGCTGTGCCAATTATTAACTGATGTTGCGTATTTAAATGATGCTGCCATCAATGCTGTGTGGATAATAAATGCTTGCCATCAATGCTGTGTGGATAATAAATGTTTCCCAGCTGATGTTACACATCTTCTATTGATGATTGTTGTAACATGTGCATGTTCTCATTAACAAAAAATATTGTTAGCACATTGGAAATTATTCATGTACACAATGTTATTTTATATTAAGCATGTCATAAAAGCATCTTAACTGAGGATAGCATTAGTAAACAATTATTATGTCTAAACTACATATTTTACCCAAGGACTGCAACATAGTGTTAAAGAATAAGGTCACACTAGTAAATAGTTTTAAAAGGTGCAAGGTTACTTCTCTTTGTGAGCAGTTGTATTTTTCAGTGGTTTGTAATGTAAGTTTGTGACAAACATAACTTACATCATGCATATACATGTACATATTTAATATAGCATATATAGCTTATGTGTTTATATTGCTTGCTGTTCATGATGTTTCTTTCTTACTTTGCTTTAAGGTATTTAAATCTGCAAACGATTTAATGATTCAGCAGTAAGGAGTATTGTAATACTTTAATAGCATGGTGCATGTCTGAGGCAATTGTCTTATTTTGTTTGTCGTAACTAAATTAGTATCTAATAATAATCATCATTGTAGCAATATGTTTCATTGTAGCTCCTTGATTAGTGGTGCTTTCACTCTGGATGAGGCACCAGTTTCCACCTGCATAGGTTTCATATTGTCATAGTCTAGCAATTGAATACATAGTAAGATAGCAAAATTGTGAAATTCCATATTTTTTATTATTATGTTAAAGATTATGATCCAAGGCTATAATTCTTTGATTATTTACCTCATTAATTTTGGCCACGGTAAGTATTTTCTTTACTCATTATTATTATGTATATAGCATTATAGGAAGATTGAAGCTCACGTACTCGAATTGTTTTGCAATGTTGAATACTATTTCAGCATTTCTATTGTAATTTCTATTTTGGATTTACGCTGAAAGTATTGACTTTATATCGTGTTATGTTGAAGGACAAAGTTTATCTATTTACATTTAATTAATAAAAGTTATAGTTCCTAGTATAAGTGTTCCTCTTGCCCCTGCCCGTGGCCTCTTGAAGATCTGGCTGTTGGAAGATTCTTGTAAGAAAGTAAAATGGAGAGAGAGAGGTAATTAAAATGGTACTGCAGATTATTTCTAAATCTCACAATTTGACTATTTACTTGATGCAGTTGCCAAATGATGTTTAGCCTCTGCTGGTGTAGAGCTGCCATTCCTGGGTCTGCAGCTACTGCAAGTGGAGCTGGATGGAGTACAGAAGGTAGCAGGTCTCCAGCTAAAGGTATTGCTGGAGGTGGTGGGCCTCCAGCTACTTGTAGCACTTGAGGGGGTGGTGGAGGTGGCGGGCCTCCAGCAACTTGTGCTGGTGGGGGGAGCGGGCCTCAAGGTACTGGTGCTGGTGGTGGTGGCGGGCCTCCAGCAACTTGTGGTGGTGGAGGGAGCGGGCTTCAAGGTACTGGTGCTGGTGGTGGTGGCAGGCCTCCTGGAGGTGGTGTTGGAGGCATTCCATCTCCAGCTACTGGTGATGGAGGAGGAACTTCATTATGCTCATCATAGTCCGTAAGCTACCACAAAATAAGAAATTATATTGAGAGCTAATGTAAGTTTGTAACTAATTTGACTTGCTGCTTTTTCACAAAATAGTTGGGAAAATGCAAAAAAAATAAAATTTTAGAGCTGAGCGGATATTGCCTGATAGATATTAACAGAAGCTGAATGTAACCTTATGTATTTTCAGAACAGAAAACAGGTTTTAGTAAGAAACATCAATTAATAAAAAAATTAGTCCTAAATGTTATTCAATAATTTCAACCCTACCTTGCAGCAATTTAAAACAAAAGAATGAAGTGCTGAAGAGTTACTCAGAGCTTCTAAAAATAAATAAAATATTGATTTAATTATTTATTTATGATTAAAAGAATCACATATGAACATGATTTATATTATATATGCAGTAGCCTATTTGTAGGGTTGAGGTAGATTTTGCAAGATATCGACCAAATTTTTAATTTTGAAATGATTATAACTCTTTTATCTTACCTTGTACGGCCTTATAAATGGCTTAGATGAGTTCTCCTTCACTGAGCCATTTTCCTGGTAGCTATAAAGTGGACCACAATGCAGCGAGCAATTCTGGATAATATGCCCAAATTCAAATTTCTGCAAAATTCTTCAGACTTTTTCTTATTCTTTCATCTTTCTTCTATCAACACGGAAATCTTTTATACTGGAGAATGGCTTACAATGGCTTTTACACCATTCCTTAGAGCTCAAGTCAAGGACAAGACAAGTACTTTTATTATCCTACTTAGTTTAAGTTAAAAAACTAACTATTTGGGCGAGATCTATCACACCCCTTTCTATTTAGACGCCATTTTGAAATTAAATGCGCATGCGCAAAGTTGCTATAGCTACTCTACTGTGTGGTAGACTGCTCGCTCTATTCTTCTCTTGGTCTTTAGTGCTGAGGTTATCTTACTTGCAAAGAGTGCCCACTGCGCAGACTAAGAGATCACCAGTTCTTTTAAGAGCTAATAGGTAAATAATTCATTAATTTAACTGTTAAATTTAAGATTCATTTAAAATTAGAGTGAAATTAAGGTTACAGCTGCTCTGTATTAGTCAAGTGATTTAGTCAGCTGCTTCTGAAGTACTGCGCTATATTCTTCTTGGTACTGCATCAAATTGAGATAAGTGTTTTGCAATGATAAGTAGCAGCTGACTTTATGATGATAATAATGTGCATCCTGCATACTTGGTGTTATGGTACATGTACTTATTTCTGGTTTCAATGTTAGGAGTGATTTTCGTTGTGATAATGTACAAAAGGGAAGTAA
>NW_003546267.1:305785-309219 GCF_000090795.2 Amphimedon queenslandica | reverse complement strand
GAAAAACAGATCCCACAAAGTAGGGATATTGATACGTGCAGCAAATAGCATTAGGAAATTGAAGTTGAATAGCTTTTGTGATTTTGGTGAACAATGTCACACAAAGAATAGTGAGCCTTATTTTTATGAATCAGCATATTTATATCCTAATAAAGATCCTGATAGCCAATTAGATAGACCAATTGCAATCCCTGGTGATACAAATGGCATCTTTTATGTAGCAGGGATTATTGATATATCATGTATTAATAGAGTACAAGAATGTAATGATGATAGTGATTCTGAAGATGACAGTTTTGATGATAATAATGAATGTATACTAATAAGAGAAAGCCTACCCTCGAATGGCACTGTACAGACAGGTGCAAGCCTTTATTAGAAAGTGATGTTAGTTCTATTATTGAAGTTAGACGATATTTTGATGAACCTATTAAAGAATTGAGGAAGCATTTAGATGCATGTGATAATTGTCCAAATAACCATTATATGACAAGATCCCTGTATGTTGAAGAAATAGATCAAGTGTATAAACATGATTTCTGTGATAATGCAAATGTAACGATAATTTTTAAAAAAGATCAAAATAATGTTGAAAAATATGTTAAAAATATTCAGAAATTGTTTGTGAAAAGATAGGCCATCCTATTGTGTGTAGTAGTAATGATACTGAATGTAAAAGCATGCTGCGTATTTTACGCAATGCTTCTGTTCATTATCCTTTGTTAAGACGCCTTTTAAGACACTTTTATGTTGCTAGAAATGCCCATTTAACAATAGATATTATTGATTTTTCCTTTGCTGATGGCGACATATCACAATTGATAAATTTAAAACTCAATGAAGCCGATGAGACTGAATTTGATAATGTGTATTACGCTATAAATGATGGCAAAGAAGATGACCCATTTAGAATACCAAACTTAGATACTGTACTTTATTTTCAGTATTCAGATGCTATTGATGAAATTAAGAAAGCTTTGTCTGATCAGGCTGTTAATGCTTGGTGTAGCTGTGAGAGGCTTTTAAGAAAAAAATCTGTCACTGAAGCTAAAAATTTAGATAGCGATGTTTGGAATATCCTATTAGATTACATTAGAGAGAATGATCCTACAGCATTAAATAAAGTTATGTATATTTGTAATCACTGTAAACCTATTATTTGGAAAAATGAAGTTCCAGCATGTTGTGTACTCAATGGGTTAAAGTGTGAGCCACTACCCAAAGAATTGGAAATTTTGGAAAATTTGGAACCTTTGAGTTGCCAGTTAATACAGAGAGCCAAATGTTTTCAGACAATTGTTAGGCTAGGGACACACCTTAAAAGTGTCTACATATAATTCTTTAAAGGCTCTTAAAGGTGCAATGTTTTATTTACCCCTTCCATTAGAAAAAACAATGGAAACTTGCAATGAGATTGGTATAGATTCTAATCATTTGCCTAATCCAGAACTTTATATTATTATTAATGGACAGCCTACTAAATCAAATAATGTCTGGCGTAGTTTAGTTGATGTAAATAAAATAAAAGCAGCACTAAGAAAATTAAAAGAAATAAATTGGCTTTATAGAACGTAGATGATGATTCAGTTGACAAATCATCTAAAAATGTGATACAAGTAGTAAGCAATACTACTTGTAAAATGCTTGAAAAAGCAAATGATCAAGATTTAGAAGGCCTTTCGGCATATACAATTAGAAATTTTGATAGTAAAATTGCAAGAGGTTCTGATATCAGTCAATATAAACTAATGAATGTAAAAGAAGCGCCTATAGACAATAGGCAAGAGCATCTTGATTTGTTATGCTTTCCTACATTATATCCTACTGGACAATATGGAGAGCATCATCCCAGACAAAGCTATCCAGCACAAACTTTATCATTTAGTAAATACATAAAATCTAGACTTTTAAACAAAGATTCCCGATTTCGTAGAAATCATTCATATTGTCTGCTCTATTACTGATTAAAAATTAACAAGGCCTTAAAAACTGGCATATTATAATTTATTAAAAACATCAAGGGGCAACGTTGGTCACATTGTTGCTGAAATATTAGAAAAAATAAATGTGTTAGATGAAGAATTTGAGGGCAATTTAAGTACCATGTTGGCTCCAATACAGGGCTCAAATCAATATTGGTTCCATGTGAAAGGTGAAGTCAAAGCAATGATTGCTGAGTATGGCTCACCAACACTTTTCCTAACATTAAGTTCTGCTGAATACGATTCAGCTGATATAGCACAATATTTAAGAAAAGTGAATAATGCACCACAATCATATAGTATTTCTAGATTATGTACTGAGGACCCTGTTTCAGTATCGCGACAATTTTCATACAAATTTAAAGATTTCTTTAACATAGTCATTCTCCAGAGAGGTGTTGTAGGCAAAGTAGAGCAATATTATGTTAAAAAAGAATATCAAATGCATAGAGCGCCTTATTATCACATCCTCCTATGGATTGAAAACGCTCCTGTTGTTGGTATTGATTGTCCAGAAGAAGTCTGTTCTTTCATACAAGATAGGATTACCTGTCATATACCAGATAGTAATACATCGCCTGATTTAAATTTTTTGGTAACAAAATACCAAATGCATAAGTGCAGCAAATACTGCAAGTGAAATATTAAAGTCGGCAAGACCTATGTATCTTGATGCCGATTTGATTTTCCTAGACCAGTACGAGATAGTATTTGCATAAATGATGTTGAAAATAGCTTGAAATCATGCAATAAAATATATTATGTGAAACGAAATGAAAAAGAGGTTTGAGTCAACGACTACAATCCTTTACTGTTGAAATTGTGGCATGCAAATATGGACTTGCAATACATAGCAGAGAGGAGTCTTTCCTTAACAGAATTTGTAACTGTATATGTCACTAAAGCAGAAAAGAGTCATGCACAGGACTTATGGGATGAAGTCAGCAGCTGTGACAACATATACAGCAGGCTTTGGAAAATTGGACAAAAGCTACTTAGATCCAAAGAAGTAGGACTATATGAAGCTAGCGATCTTCTTGGTGAAAGTTTATACATAAAATCAGTAACTGTACAGTACGTTAATGTGTACTTGCCTCATAAGAGGAGCAAAAAAATCAAAAACTATTCATATTTAACTAAAATGGATCGATCTTCGAAAGACAACTTTAATCCTAGCATAATTGAAGACTTTTATCCAACAAGACCAAATAACATGGAAGATGTATCTCTTTATGAATTTGTTGCTAGTTACAAATTTGATAAGATAGGAGAAAATGAAGAAGAGAATACAAACCTCGATCAAAGCCAGTCCTTCAAAACCATAGGAAATTTAATCCTATGCAAGAAGCGGAAAGAGACGATTTTTATTACTCGCTAATATTTTTATTTGTGCCTTTTAGAGATGAGAGCACACTTGTAATGGAAGGAGAAACAATGGAACAAGCTTTTAGG
>NW_003546267.1:303239-305775 GCF_000090795.2 Amphimedon queenslandica | reverse complement strand
ATACGTGGCATTGAAAATCATTTCAACAAACTACAGAAATTATTAGAAGCTGAATGTAATTGGAAGAAAATAGTTGATGCAAGAAATAAAGCCGGTTTTACTGAAGAACTTCCTGACAACAAGGAAGATGATGAGCCTCAATTACTGGGTGAAATAATGGAAGCTGTAGCTGATATTGCTGACATGCACATAAATGTACCTAATTTAACATTAGAGCAAAGAGAAGCAATGCTTAATGTAGATCAAAATAGAAGTTTTGATAAAATTAAGAGTCACCTTATAAGTCAAAAAGAACGTGAAGACTTATTAGAGAGTGAGTCTTCAAGACTACTTAGATTAGATAATATAAAACCACTAAGGATGTTTATTAGTGGTGTAGGTGGAACTGGTAAGTCGTTTTTGATAGAGGCAATAAAATGCCTAGTGGATGACATATGGCATCCAAAAAGTGGTGAAATTACGTGTGCTATAGTAGCACCAACAGGTATAGCTGCATTTAATGAAGGCGGACTAACAATACATAGATTATTTCAGCTCTTGATAGAGCATGAGGGAAAGACAGCTGGATATTGGGCTTTGAGTAAAGAAGCTCAGAAAAGAATAAAAATGACACTTAAAAATTTAAAAATTATAATAGTAGACGAGGTATTTATGGTATCCAATCTAAATCTAGCATACTTACACATGCGCTTATGAAGATATATTTGGAACTGATGAATGGTTTGGATCTAAAAATATTTTATTTGTAGGTGACCTCTTACAATTGCCACCAGTTAATGGTAGGCCAGTATTTAAAAAAATTAGCAACAAACTAGTAAAAACTAGACTTGGAGTAGCAAATGCAGTTGACATATGGAAAGAAACAGTAGAATATGATGAACTAACAATCAATGAGCGACAAAAAGGAGACGAAACTTTCTTTAATATGCTTGATTCTGTTAGGCATGGCTGTCTGACTGATGAAACTATTGATATGCTGAAGAGATGTGTATTTAAGGTTTTGATACAAGAAAAATATAAGGAATTGGAAAGTGAAGGAACAAATCCACCAATTTGCCTATTTTCTAATGTAGACGCCTCCCAAAAATTCAATGAATTAATGTTAGAAAGTCTAGAAACTGAGAAAATAGAATTAGCATGTGTTGATATTGTTGATGAAAGTGGCAGCACAGCAAAATTTGACAGAAAACAAGAAAAAAAATTAGAGAAACTAAAAGACCAACCAAGCTAAACAGCTGGTTTAGAAACTGTATTGTGTTTGGCAGTAGGCTGTAGAGTAATGCTAAGACGTAATATTGATGTGACTGTAGGATTAGTTAATGGTGCCATTGGTACAGTAATGGGTATTTATGCTACACGTATATCAATCAAATTTGATCTTATTGATATACCTTGTGACATAGAAAGGGTTACATCTAGATTTATGCTATCTAAGAAGTTGTATATACATAGGAAACAGTTTCCCCTTATACTTTCTTATGCTATTACTGTACATAAATGTCAGGGCCTCTCACTAGATACAGCCATTATTCATTTATCTACTGATGTTTTTGGGCATGATATGGCATATGTTGCATTGTCTTGTGTACGCACATTAAATGGATTACAATTATTATCATTTGATCCTCTCTCTGTTTAAGTTAGTAATCCATGCATTAATGAAATTAACAGGCTGAGAAGTAAATTTCGAAAAGACTTACCTTAAATCAAGAAAAGTAAAGGAAAGAAGAGAAAGATTCAAGTGACTAGTATAATTGATGATGTTGAACCTTGTAGCAAGAATGCCAAGGTGTCTGTAAGTCATCTACAAAGTACTAGTAACAGTACCATTAGTAGCAATAAACGTAAGAGTACTGATATACAAAAGTCTAATTGCCCAAAGAGTAACATTTGTGACAATAATGCTTTAAATAAGCCTTGCCCCCAAAAAAGAAAAGTTGATGTAGGCAGTAGTACTGACAATACTGCTTTGGTATTGTCTCGCTCAAAAAAAGATGATAAATTAATTGTTTCAATTAATTTGAAAGACCTAAAAACCAAATTTAATGTCAAAGGTGATGATAGTTGTAGTAGTCTCATTGTATCTATAAAACTCTCAAACAGTAAATGTAAACCAAAAGATGATAAAACCAAGTGTGTTGCAAAAAATGACCATTGTAGTAGTAGTCTGATTGTATCTTTAAAACTCTCAAGCATTAAATTAAAGACATAATCAAAGACATATAATCAAAGAAAAGATGATGATGTCATCTTTACTTATGAAGAGCCTCCCAACCCAGATATTGTGAGAAGGAGACAATAGGATTATGTTTATTACCCTGGTAATGAAAAATTTCAAAGAAGGTGGTGTGAGATTTTAAATCTCAAATTTGTCACAGCTGCTAGAATCTTACCTGGTAGTCCAACAACACCATTGTCAGATGAAAGAGTTCCTAATAATACTCTTGATGTCCCTGGTGATGGGAACTGTTTATTTTATGCCCTTTCATATCTCATTACTGGGTCAATTTCTCAGATTACAAATTACGTAAAGCAA
>NW_003546267.1:298986-303229 GCF_000090795.2 Amphimedon queenslandica | reverse complement strand
GTACTTGTAGTGTTTGATGATTATCATGCATGCAATTATATTTTCATTTATAGTATGTATAATGGAGTTAGAAGGAACCCAAAAGCTGATGTGATTGGTGTGATTATTGTTTGTACTATTGTTATTAATAGGAAGTGTGTTTGCATTGCTTGCTTTTGATATGTTATATGCTTTACAGGTAATGACAGCTGGAAAGGATTTGATGATTAAGCAATAATTTGCTGGAATGTGCATTATAACATTAACATTAGTTGTAACATTATTATAGCCTTGGATTTATAGTTAGTATTAAAAATTATAGATTGGATTTATAAATTTCATATTTATTTTTGTAGATTATGAATGACAGCACTGTGCATGTTCATGTACGTTATCAGTGTGTCCATAATAATGATTATTAGGTAAGATTTAATTTTTTAAAATCATGCATTACGATAGTGTGCATATTTTTCTAGAAATATTGAAAGAAACTAAAGGGAATAAGCATTTATGTCTTGTCAAACACTTGGCATTACTAATGTATTTTCATCTTTGCTTAACGCTGATGTATTTTTAATTCACAGTTTGATTATTTTTTAACATCTATTATTATAATGAAGTACATAGTTAATAGAAGTTATAGTTTTTTGTTATGGCCCCTCTGGGCCTAGGCCTGCGGCCCCTGTCCCTGCCAGTTCTCCTTGGTAGATTGGCATACTATTACGAAATATAAAGATAATATTAAGTACATCATAGTAAAGACTTACAATCTGTCTATTCACAATCCTCAGCTGGGCTATTATCTGCAGCCTTTGCTGTTGAAGCAAAGGCAGTCCTGGGGCAGGAGGGGCTCCTCCATGAGGGAGCACTGGTGCTTCTCCAGGAGGGAGTACCGGTGCTCCTCCAGGAGGGAGCACCGGTGCACCTCCAGGAGGGAGCACCGGTGCACCTCCAGGAGGGAGCACCGGTGCACCTCCAGGAGGGAGCACCAGTGCCACTCCAGGAGCGAGCACCGGCGGGCCTCCAGCTCTTCAGACTGGGATCGGGAGTGCTGGAGGTGGTGGTGGTGGTGGAGGCCTTCCATCTCCAGCAACTGGCGGTGGCGGAGGAGGATGAACTATGTGGTCATCACCAGCATCTTCCATTATAAAGTATGCTACCAAAAAAGAAAATATATTGATAGCTAATTTAATTTGTAACTGAACTGACTTCAGTGCTTCTTTAAAAAAAGAAAGTTGTAGTAGTTAACTTGAGAGCAAAACGGCAACTGAAATTGAATCAGAATGTAAACTTAAAAAGTTTCAGAACAGGAAATAGATCTTAGTAATGGTCAATAATGATGAATAATTATTAGCTAGGCTATGAATATAATTAATGATTCAAAAATTCAAAAAAAATAATAAAAATTAATTGTATGATAAATGTTTTTATAATGCGATAGGTCTTATAGTTTTTATTTTAAAATTCTTTTCTTCCAGCAATGAACTGATAAGTAAGGTAAAAATTGTAATTATTAATAAGGATTATAAATTAATTAATAATGATGAAAATTATGAGCTAGGCCATAATTAATGATTCAAAAATTCAAAAAAAATTAAATAAATTTATAAATTAATTATTAATAATTTTATAATTATTAATAAAAAAGATTATTAATTAATAAAATTTTATAAAAAGTATGGAAACAAGTAAATAAAAAAATTTCTATTAAATAAAAAAGTCGGGTTGTCAAAAAATAAAAGAAATGAGGGGGTTAAGTTCAACCATAATAATAATAGTTCAATAAATGATAAATTTTAATGAATAAAAAATACTAATTCATAAAAATAGTACAAAGATTTCAAACCATACTTTGCAGAATTTTATGAAGGAGTATTGTTTCCTTTAAAATGACAAAATTTAATTAAAGAAGGATAACCAAAATGCTTAGTTCCAGCCTACAAAACTGTGGCAAGTCCAATTACAATTCTTATACATTAATATTTTAATTTTTAGATATTGTACTGAATCACAAACATTAAAGAATGCAATAGCCAATAATTATTTATAATTTAGATGTTTTAATTCTCATGACAGTAATTTATTCAATCAATACTAGCTGAAAACTGAGTTTAATTTATATTTTAAATTAAACATCTAAATTAAATTGAGTTTAATTTATATTTATATTTTTAATTATTATTAAAATTCTATTTCTGCCTATTATAATTTTCTGCAAAGTAGGGTTTGAAATCTTTGTACTATTTTTATGAATTACTATTTTTTATTAATTAACGTTTATCATTATTAATTGAACTATTTGTAGGTGACCTTCTCCAATTGCCACCAGTTAATTTTAGACCAGTATTTAAATATTAGCAACACACTAGTAAAAACTGGACTTGGAGCTGCAAATGTAGTTAACATATCGAAAAAACAGTAGAATATAATGAACTAACAATCAATAAGCGACAAAAAGATGAAACTTTCTTTAACATGCATTACTCTGTTTAGCATGGCTGTCGGAGTGATGAACTATTCATACACTTTTGAGTCACGTATTTAAGGTTTCAATACAAAAAAATATAAGTAATTGGAAAGTGAAGGAACAAATCCTCTAATTTGCCACTATTTAGGCTAGATGGCTGTGAAAAAATCAATGAATTAATGTTAGAAAGTACAAAAACTGAGAAAATGGAATTACCTTAGGGTGAGTATTAATTGCGTTCTTTAATTTTAGTGTTTGCAACCCTTAGGAGACAGATGTCATATTTTTGACAATACATTTTGAGTCATGGAGACAGCTGTCACATTTTTAAGACACATTGTGTCACAAGTATATGACAGCTGTCTCCATGGCATGGCATAAATTTGTGACCTCTGTCTTCTAAGGGTTAAGGGGACCCTGATTTAGCAAAATGTAATACTAGCGAAAGTAGGAAAAAAGTAGGAAAGTAGGAAAGTAGGAAAGTGGTAAAAGCCCCGTTCAATAGCATAACACTACTCAAGACACCCAATCTATGCATTTAAGAGCAGAGTACTTAATAGGATCACACTATTTACTGTTATCTTGCTACAGATCTTTCCTATCTTGTGTACTTGTTTACACAAGTACATCATAACTATTTTTAGCAGCTTGTTGAATTAGCATTTTTAAGTACACTCACTAAAAACGCTAAAATTAAGTGTCGCAATTAATAGCCACCCCAATGTAACATGTGTTCATATTGTTGATGAAAGTGGCAGCACAGCAAAATTTGAGAAAAAACAAGAAAAAAAATGAGAGAAACTTAAAGATCAACCATGCGAAACAGCTGGTTTAGAAACTGAATTGTCTTTAGCAGTAGGCTGTAGAGTAATGCTAAGATGTATTATTGATGTGACTGTAGGATTAATTAAATGTGCCATTGGCACAGTAATGGGTATTTATGCTACATGTATATCAATTAATTTTCATCATATTGATGTACCTTGTGACATAGAAAGGGTTACATCTAGATTTATGCTATCTAAGAATTGGTAAATACATAGGATAGCGTTGATAGCGTTGTTCATGTCAAATTATTATTATTATTATTATTGAACTAATTAGAAAGTGTGAACAAAAGAAGTAGTGAACAAACGATAGAGAAATAAATTTATGGACTCAACAAACTTAGATGGCTCTGTAGTATCTACTAACACCCATTAAAATAAAATGAAAATAGAACAGCATAATTTAGAATAAATTAAAATAGAAGAGATGAGAGGTTTGAAGTAGGGAAGAGATAAACAATAGGAAAGGTAGTAGATATTATAGAGATGTTGCAAATCAAGGAGAACAAGCATCTAGATTATTCATATGATAAGCAGCTGGCTTTCTATATACGACAATTGGGCAACTTGGGCAACTTAAAGGATCAAATATTGATTTGGTCAAAATGTGAGAAAATGATTCACAGAGTTGTTTCAGTATGTGATTTAATGGTAGCAAGGAAGAGTGAGAGGTCTACAGGAGGGAAAAAGTTCCGTAAGTTAGCAATTCTATTAAAATAGAAATGACAAGATCTGCAGTTTGAGGATTGGTTGCCAAACACTTTATAGAGTGAGTACCATGAGATGAAGAAGACTCAAACTCATAAATATCAAAACTATGGTCTAGATAATGTAGACACAATACAAAGGAAATAATGTCTTGTAGCTCTAGAAATAGTGCAGTGGTATGACATGTAGTGCAACAAGCCTTGAGCAGTAATCACACCCACTTATTTAGTATATACTTAGGAGCATAATTAAATAGAACATT
>NW_003546267.1:291038-298976 GCF_000090795.2 Amphimedon queenslandica | reverse complement strand
GTGTGTTTGCATTGCTTGCTTTTGATATGTTATATGCTTCACAGGTAAATACAGCTGGAAAGGATTTGATGATTAAGCAATAATTTGCTGGAATGTGCATTATAACGTTAGCATTAGTTGTAACATTATTATAGCCTTGTATGTATAGTTAGTATTAAAAATTATAGATTGGATTTATAAATTTCGTATTTATTATTGTAGATTATGAATGACAGCACTGTGCATGTTCATGTACGTTATCAGTATGTCCATAATAATGATTATTAGGTAAGATTTAATTTTTTAAAATCATGCATTACGATAGTGTGAATATTTTTCTAGAAATATTGAAAGAAACTAAAGGGAATAAGCATTTATGTCTTGTCAAACACTTGGCATTACTAATGTATTTTCATCCTCACTTAACGCTGATGTAGTTTTAATTCACAGTTTGATTATTTTTTAACATCTATTATTATAATGAAGTACATAGTTAATAGAAGTTATAGTTTTTTGTTACGGCCCCTCTGGGCCTAGGCCTGCGGCCCCTGTCCCTGCCAGTTCTCCTTGGTAGATTGGCATACTATTACGGAATATAAAGATAATATTACGTACATCATAGTAAAGACTTACAATCTGTCTATTCACAACCCTCAGCTGGGCTATTATCTGCAGCCTTTGCTGTTAAAGCAAAGGCAGTCCTGGGGCAGGAGGGGCTCCTCCATGAGGGAGCACCGGTGCTTCTCCAGGAGGGAGCACCGGTGCTCCTCCGGGAGGGAGCACCGGTGCACCTCCAGGAGGGAGCACCGGTGCTCCTCCAGGAGGGAGCACCAGTGCGACTCCAGGAGCGAGCACCGGCGGGCCTCCAGCTCTTTAGACTGGGATCGGGAGTGCTGGAGGTGGTGGTGGTGGTGGAGGCCTTCCATCTCCAGCAACTGGCGGTGGCAGAGGAGGATGAACTATGTGCTCATCACCAGCATCATCCATTATAAAGTATGCTACCAAAAAAGAAAATATATTGATAGCTAATTTAATTTGTAACTGAACTGACTTCAGTGCTTCTTAAAAAAAAGAAAGTTGTAGTAGTTAACTTGAGAGCAAAACGGCAACTGAAATTGAATCAGAATGTAAACTTAAAAGTTTCAGAACAGGAAATAGATCTTAGTAATGGTCAATAATGATGAATAATTATTACCTAGGCTATGAATATAATTAATGATTCAAAAATTCAAAAAAAATAATAAAAATTAATTGTATGATAAATGTTTTTATAATGCGATAGGTCTTCTTATAGTTTTTATTTTAAAATTCTTTTCTTCCAGCAATGAACTGATAACTAAGGCAAAAATTGTAATTATTAATAAGGATTATAAATTAATTAATAATGATGAAAATTATGAGCTAGGCCATAATTAATGATTCAAAAATTCAAAAAAAATTAAATAAATTTATAAATTAATTATTAATAATTTTATAATTATTAATAAAAAGGATTATTAATTAATAAAATTTTATAAAAAGTATGGAAACAGGTAAATAAAAAATTTCTATTAAATAAAAAAAGTAGGGTTGTCAAAAAATAAAAGAAACGAGGGGGTTAAGTTCAACCATAATAATAACAGTTCAATTAATGATAAATGTTAATTAATAAAAAATACTAATTCATAACAATAGTACAAAGATTTCAAACCCTACTTTGCAGAATTTTATGAAGGAGTAATGTATCCTTTAAAATGACAAAATTTAATTAAAGAATGATAACCAAAATGCTTTGTTCCAGCCTACACAACTGTGGCAAGTCCAATTACAATTCTTATACATTAATATTTTAATTTTTAGATATTGTACTGAATCACAAACATTAAAGAATGCAATAGCCAATAATTATCTATAATTTAGATGTTTTAATTCTCATGACAGTAATTTATTCAATCAATACTAGCTGAAAACTGAGTTTAATTTATATTTAACAAGATAATTAATTTCCATCATAGAAATGTAGTAGAGCAATCAATAGGTACAAAGGCATAATTATTATTAAAATTCTATTTCTGCCTATTATAATTTTCTGCAAAGTAGGGTTTGAAATCTTTGTACTATTTTTATGAATTACTATTTTTTACTAATTATCGTTTATCATTATTAATTGAACTATTTGTAGGTGACCTTGTCCAATTGCCACCAGTTAATTTTAGACAAGTATTTAAAAAGTAGCAACACACTAGTAAAAACAGGACTTGGAGCAGCAACTGTAGTTAACATATCGAAAAAACAGTAGAATATAATGAACTAACAATCAATGAGCAACAAAAAGATAAAACTTTCTTTAACATGCATTACTCTGTTTAGCATGGCTGTCGGAGTGATGAACTATTCATACACTTATGAGTCATGTATTTAAGGTTTCAATACAAAAAAATATAAGTAATTGGAAAGTGAAGGAACAAATCCTCTAATTTGCCACTATTTAGGCTAGATGGCTGCGAAAAAATCAATGAATTAATGTTAGAAAGTACAAAAACTGAGAAAATGGAATTACCTTAGAGTGAGTATTAATTGTGCTCTTAAAATTTAGTGTTTGCAACCCTTAGAAGACAGATGTCACATATTTTTGACAATACATTTTGAATCATGGAGACAGCTGTCACATTTTTAAGACAATTGTGTCACAAGTATATGACAGCTGTCTCCATGGCATGGCATAAATTTGTGACCTCTGTCTTCTAAGGGTTAAGGGGACCCTGATTTAGCAAAAGGTAATACTAGCGAAAGTAGGAAAGAAGTAAGAAAGTAGGAAAGTGGTAAAAGCCCCGTTCAACATAAAGACATGACCAAAATGGAAGAGATTCAGCTTTCGTGTGAGCATGCTTAAACATGCCGCAACACCCATGGTGGACCAACGTTTGACATTCACCTTCACAACATATTGAGAATAAGCAGAGACAACAAAACTTTGAGCAGGGGCTTACTGGATTTCATCGCCGGTTTTAATGAACTACTACTACTAAACCGGCAAGGCAACAATGTAAATCCAGCTTCCAAAGAAAGACAGCACTGTTAACAGATAGTCCCACCACATGGCACAGCTATGGGGGAAAGAAAAACAGATTAAATTGCTCTAAATATTGAGACTGACTAGACTAGTGACTGGTCAAGAACAAATCACGACAAGTAGAATCACAAATGAGTGTGGTAAGCCTAAGTTTTATAAAAGAAATAGAGAAGGGTTGTCCTGTCAGCCATTAGTGAAGTGGATGCCCAGTAACTAAATTTTACATAAGATCTTTAGTAAGATCTCATTAAGATGTTTATTTTGATCTTTGATGACCTTTTCAGTTCTAGTTTCAATTTCTGGTATGATCTTGAGTTCTGTTAACCCTTTAATTACTAAATAAGTATTTTTACATAAAAGATTAATAATTCTTCAATGACGAAATATGTATTTTTACGTACAGCGATTACATAGCAACAAGCGCTTATTTTTGCTTCTGTCAAAAGAGCTATTAATTGTTTGTTTAAGTGTTTCTTTGACTCCTAATTGCTGATAAAATGGCTAAATTATACAATGCTGAAGAAGCATTAGATCTAGTCATGGATGATGACTCTAATGAAGTTTTCTGTTCAGACTCTGAAGATGATCTAGGATTTGAGGATGATGTTGATGAATGGATAGATATTTCAAAACTGAATAGTGATACTTGTTTATTAAAATAGTATTCTTGCAACTGATGGCATAAACTGACTTTTCTTTCACTGACTACTACATCACTAACTTACTCTTTACATTTAGTGGCCTGACTTCCTTCTCTAGATGACGTGACAATGTACAGAGCTATTCTTTCCAGGCAACTCCATTGAATAAGAGTAGTGGTTGTGGCTAAATTTACTTAGCAGCATCCTAGCAACAAGCAAAATGATAGAGTTGCGGCAGTATTGTAGCTCGTAAGTCCTTTGCTGTTATACTTAACTGCTAATGGCCTTTAGTGGCAACTCTCTAGGATTAGTGGAAGAGGTAGGATACTCTACAGTTGCTTTGCCTGGCTGCAAAAAGTCGAAATTACAACAATTAATTTTACTGGTAACGCTTGCCTTTTTAAAATTATTTTTTTGTTATAAAAATTATATTACAACAAGATAAACATCTTTAAAAACAGTTCAGACAATTTCTTCTCAAAATGAATGAGGTCTTGTCCAAATACACTTCGCTGAAGCACCACCACTCTGCTGCACCATTTTTTGAATGAAAAGGTGTGGTCAAAATTTGCCTAACAACTGCATAGCAGCAACAGCAGCGATCAAGTTCTTGTGACTACTCAATATTTTTCTGTTAGCAGCTTTCTATCTATTCAAACAAAACTTTATCAAAGCTGAAACTTTTGGATAATAAGATTTCTATAAGACATTGGTGTATTGTTTTTGTGTGCAATGTAGTTTTTATTGTCTAAAATACTGTTTTTTACATTTAGCTTGCATGCTTTTCCTTGTTTTTTTCTAGAAGGTCAACAGTGAAATGGATAAACATCCCAATATTAACAATACTAAGTTTGAAGTCAATACCTATAATACCTCTCAGAATTATAGCTTCCTAAAGTGGTACTAGTCATATTTCATTTCTAACACAAAATCAATTTTTTACGGGGGTGTCAACCACAATAATTAATATCCGGTATTAAAGGGTTAAAATAATGATTTTAGTATGTTAGTACGTTCAAGTAAGATTTGCGGTGACATATCATGATAAGATCCTTAAAGAAACAAGTTCAAAAGTGACTTTGAGTAATGTGTATATAATAGTTAGAGAGAACTTCGACAGGAAAAAAGTGATGTCTGTGAGTTAAGTTCTCAAGTTTCCATCATTGCCAGCTAAATCTTCATACTACATTGAGCGTGTTCTGTAAGAAATGGAGTGATGTTATATAAGTATGACTGTTATATTTACCTTGAAGTTCATGCCTAATATAAATCTTATTGATGACTATCTAGGTTGTTGGCTTGTTCAATGTATTTTCTAAAATTAAATAATTATTTTCATTGGATACATTGTAATTAGCTGTTACACTTTCATTTCTATAATGACAGAAGCAGACCTATCAGGCAAGAATGGAAATACACACATGTAGTTTAAGATCACAATGAGAATTTATCCAATAAAAATTATGATTAACATTTATTTCCAAAAAAATTAATATAAAACTGTCGATTCCACTTGAAGATAAATTCAATTGTTTAACCCATAAAAATATTGATAAATAATAGGATTTAGAATGGTATGGTACGTAAGCCTGGCATTGTCAAGGCATACCTATGCATATTTGAGTTTCTCTCTCAATAAAAGCTGTCCACTTGGAAGCTGTCTCTGATCTCACTAGTGAAGCATTCACAGCTACTTTCAGGCATTTTATTGCAAGACGAGGATATCCCACTCTCATTTGCAGTGACAATGACACTAATTTTCTTGTGGCCAATTGTGAGATCAAGGAACTACATAAATTTCTCTAGAAATAACAGAGTAAAGGAATCATGTCAGACTTTTGCTCTTCAAGTAACATTAAGTAAAGATTCTTTTCTGAGCATTGTCTTTGTTTTGGGGGACTCTGGGAAGCAGCAGTTAAAAGCAGTAAGATATATCTCAAGTGAATAATGGGAGATGTTAAACTACCCTTTGGGTAATTGACCACAGTGCTAACACAAGTAGAAGCATGTCTTAAACTAACTGTTTTGGGCTCTAACTATAAAAATAAAATACAAGCAAAGATTGCAAAATTAAAGTGCTAGCATAGCCATGTGGGAAACCACTACAAAGTAAAGTACACTTTAAACACTTTCCTTAGCCTAATGAATCTAATTATTCTCAACATTGCAATTTATTAAGAACAGACAAAACTGATAGATAAACTAGTTTAATAGCTCAGAGCTTAAACTGATAAATAGTTTGGCAGTTCAGGCACAACCTATATATACTCAAAGGCATCTCATGTAGCAGCGATGTAATCATGGTACATGGAAATACTAAATATTCCTTACCAACAAACTTTTGCAGTCACATTTTGATTAACTTCGGACAGATATAGTTCTATTGGTTTGTGACCACTTCCAACTAGCTCTAGTGTCATGTTGCTGGAGGTTCTCATCTGAGTTACGATGTCACCACCTTCAAGGGACATAGAGGCCATGAGCTAGTTATGGATAGACTGCAAATCAATGAAAATGTTCAAATAAAACTCCAGATCACAGTAACAGAGAAATCTATAGAGTAACTGCTGTTTTAGTGTGAGCTGCACGTTATTGCAAGTGCGCATGCTTTTATTCATGCACCCATGTTGCACACACTTTGGTATAAAAATAGCTGCTGTATGGGAAATTCGAAGTTTCAAGGAGGATATGTATAAAAAAGTTGTTGACGAGAAGAAAATGTATGATTGAGTAAGTCAAGAGCTACAGCTTTCCTACCCTAGCATGAGAGGAATCAGTGCAAGAAGTGTAAGGAGATACTGCTCAATAAATGGCATCCAGAGGACATCACCAATGAGTGATTATGAGCTTAATAGAGTTGTAGCTACAAGCATATCTACAGTATGTATTACTATATACTGTGTAGTTTTCAAAACTGTTATAGAATGAGCAATGGGTAAGAGCACGAAAATTTTTTATAGGTAGGCCAATTATGTGGCAGAAAAGTGATGACTGGTTTGCTAGCATCTAAAGGATTTTCATGTGCACAATGAGCTGGGGAAGCACTTCGTCGTGTCAAGCCAGTTTACTATAGTATTCGAAAAAGTGGTACTAAAAGTCTAAAAAATATTTTACAATATATTTCTAAACATTTTGGACAAAAGCTGTACATAAAACAAAATGAGAAACTGGTAATGTTTGGCGTGACGTATGATTCAGCAATCCACGGGTATAGTGACAAAATTGTTGGCTTTGTAGTTCTCCCAAAGAAAAACAATGCGTCGATATGTGAGCATTTTTACATGTAAGTGAGCATCTGGAAAATTGTATCAAGTTTTCTTAATGAACTGTTACATAAAATTTAGGAATACTCTAAAAATATTTGGTTCTGGGATCAAATCAGAGTTGATGATTCGAGGAAATCGTATTTGTCTCGTTTCATACATGATTCTTTAGCACATTTAAAGAACATTACTGAAAAAGCTGCTTTTGTTTAAACATCTAACAAGGTGTTTTAATTATTGTAATTAAGATTATTATGGTTGCTTTTATTAGAATCACACCATCGAACGCATATGGATGTAGATAAATTCTACGTTATTGATAAACTACAGATGTTGAAGTTTACTGGATATGCATGATGATAGTTGATTTAGAAGCCGAGGCAAAGCGGACACTTCTAAATCAACTAACATCGAAGTATATACCCAGTAACACGAAACAGCTGTAGTTTATCTGGTTTGTACTACAAAGTGTGGGTGTATGAAAGGCTTTGTCATCTAACTACCAGAATTGGCAGTTAGATGATGGCTTTAACTACTTCTGCCGTGTTCTACACTATATAAACTTGTGGCGGTGCCTTTGATATACCCACATCCTCTAGTGCAAGTTTAATTACCCTATCAAAGCATTACTACAAATGCTTGAAAGAGAGAAAATATCAGTAGAACCTGACAATATTGGCTGTATTTCATGGTTTTCAATACAAGTGGCAACTTATGGTGTTCAACAGGTAATTCAATGAACACCCAATACCAGGTATCACATCACATGGATATATGTACCATGTAGTCTAGCAAGGTATTTATGCAGCTGAAACCAGGTGCTTTAATTGACATATTGATTGAAAGTAATTTATATTTTCATAAGTACCTGCTAGAATCATGGTAGTTATGTTTAATTATCATCTAATCCATAATAAAGTGCATTCCAAAGCTTATTGATAGGAAGAAGGCCAAGAGGAATTTGCACAGTGCCAAATGTTATGATGTTGCGAGACAACAGAGC
>NW_003546267.1:289269-290611 GCF_000090795.2 Amphimedon queenslandica | reverse complement strand
ATCTTATGAAATTAATTAGTGTTACACACTTGAATTACATAGCAATGATTAGAAGGTGTTGATTAATTGCAGATACCTAGTATTGCTTTATGATGAAATTATTACTGCAAATGAATAAATAAAAAATGCCAAGAGTACATTTAATTTTTTTAAATGAAATATGAAGCTAGAAATTGAAATGTTGCTAGTTACATTTAGTTTCAAAAAAATTAATTTCAACAAATAGAAAATGCTGACATGCACGAATCATTTTATAGTCAAAATAGTTAAATTTCAATGGAAAAGTAGGCTTTAAAATTAAAAAAAATTTAATTCATAATTCAACAACTGAAAATGCTGACATTGCACGAAGGTTTTTCTTATGATAATAAAGTTATAAATTCAAAATGTTGAGTTAGGTTATAATATTTAAAAAATTCAAAAATTGAAAAAATTTAAATGCTGACATTGTTAAAAGCATTTTTCAATATAATGAAAATGAAAAATGTCCAATTGAATGATGTATTTTATACACTGTATTGATATTAAGCACTTAAATATTCCTTGGACAATATACACTAACCGATTCACATTGTAGTGACTTCACATTTTTTGTTTCTTCCTTTTTTCCGTTAAATAGTATAGTTTATATCAGGACCAACTAACAGATTCAAGTTGTTATCCCTTTTGTTTCGTTTTAGAGTTGTTTTTATATCTCTGTATTTGATTCTCCTTTACTCATTTCTATAGTATAGTTTAAAGTACCAGAAGTAACTGATCAGACTGAGTTTTTAAGATATGAAATTGGTTTGAAAAAGATGTTTCATGTACTACTGAGTTCTTACTATTATTTCTTTTTTCCTCAAATACTTTTTACCAAGAGTGACAGGTCAGATTCAGTTCTTATGATTTGAAGTAATTTTTAAAATAATGTGTAATGTCCAACTCACATTTGACTCCTTGTTTCCTCTATTTTAAGTTTCATAGTATAGTTTAAAATGCAAGGAGTAACATCTTACATTGGTCATTCAAATGCTTGTTTATGTTGCACTGACTTTTTACTAATTTTGTTTCTTCTTTTTCAAATGCATAGTATAGTTTATACGAGAAGTGACTCTTCAGACAGTTTTATCCTTTCTGTTTGGCTTTTAAAAGATATGTTGCATGTACTACTTATTTTTCAATAATTGTTTTCCTTTTCTCATTTTCATGGTATAGTTTTAAAATACCAAAATTGACTGACCAGACGGAGTTCTTATCAATTAAGTTTCATAGTTTTGACTATTTTTGTCCATTTTCAGTCTCATAGTATTGTTTCATTTACTAGAAGTGACAGATCAAATTGAGTTCTGATGACTGAAAT
>NW_003546267.1:277612-288823 GCF_000090795.2 Amphimedon queenslandica | reverse complement strand
TACTATTTTTCTAATATTGTTTACTTTTCTCACTTTCGTAGCATAACTTATACCAGGAGGGTCAGTGGATATTGAGGCCGTCAATATTTGTTTGCAATTAAAAAAATGAAATTATAATTTGCACTGTATTTTTCTTTATTAATATTAACAATGCTAACAATGCATTTTCAATTATCAATTTTTATTTTTACTATAGTCACATACCAAATTAGATGAACACCCATGCATAGGAGATGGGGTGGCAAGTTTTCTGAAGCCTAAGAATGGTAAGAAGTTAACTTTTGCAACTTTTACGTTAACACAATTAACATTTTTCAAATTTTATTTTAACACTATGATGAAAATAATCTTCAATAACAAATGTGAGACCGTTCACAAACATAGATAACAGTCCATTAACTAGCTCATAAAAATATTAGAAAAGGAAAATCTTTCAGACTCTTTCTCACATATTTAACTTCACTCTATCATCAGCTATTGCATCTAACTTGATACTATAATTCATAACATTTAATGACTTCCCTAACCAATTTAGCAACAAATTACCTCCTTTAACATATCTGCTTATCATACCTGTAAAATCTTTCCTATATTAATGTTATTCTTCCGTGGTATAATAAGATGCCCGACTACATTTCTACTATATTCATCAATTCCACAAATGTAAGTGACGCCAAACATAACCACTTCTACATTTTGGTCTATGTGAATCTTTTGGCCAAAATAATCAGCAGAGTAAGGAAGGGGATTAAGATGCCTCTCTGCACCAACTTGTCTCGTCCTATAATGTTGAGGATTAGCATGCTTTAGTAATTCTCCTGCTCTCTTCTCAGAAAATCAAAAGCCCTGAGCAGCAATAAGACTGGTCATCATTTTCTGACTGTAGCTTGCTCCAACCTATTATTCATTGACCTAATATATTATTAATAGATGAAGCAACACCCACGATATACTGCACAGGACAACATCAATTTGAGAGGCAGAAAGCCTTGATGTGGAGCTGATTTCACGTCTAGCACAATAGCGTCGGATACTTCCTGCACGTTCGGGGATTCAATGCCTGTAATTCGCTACAAATTTCCATGTAGCTATTCCTTTCAATGACAACCATCATAGTGATAAAGTTAATCATTCCAGGTAGTTTTTTAACAACCCGTTACAGACAGAAAAGACCCATAATAGTAATTTTTAGTTTTCGGAAATATATGGAGCTCGTTAATTATGTATGTGTAATTATGTGTATAGATCTAATAATAGTAATCGATAATAATAGATTAATAGAATAGTTTAGCAAGAGTGTGCCCCTTCCTCAGTGTCCTAGGTGTCTTCAGTGTCCTAGGTGTCCACAGTGTGCTTGGTGTCCACAGTGTCCTAGGTGTCCACAGTGTCCTAGGTGTCCACAGTGTCCTAGGTGTCCACAGTGTCCTAGGTGTCCACAGTGTCCTAGGTGTCCACAGTGTCCTAGGTGTCCACAGTGTCCTAGGTGTCCACAGTGTCCTAGGTGTCCACAGTGTCCTAGGTGTCCACAGTGTCCTAGGTGTCCACAGTGTCCTAGGTGTCCACTGTGTCCTAGGTGTCTACAGTGTCCTCAGTGTCCACAGTGTCCTAGGTATCTACAGTGTCCAGAGTTTTCTAGGTGTCCTCAGTGTCCTGTAAGTGTCCCCAGTGTCCAGGTGTCTTCAGTGTGCTAGGTGTCCTCAGAGTCCTCGGTGTCCTCAGTATCCCAGGTGTCCTCTGTGTCCTAAATGTCTTCAGTGTCCCAGGTGTCCTCAGTGTCCTCGGTGTCCTCGGTGTCCTTGGTGTCTTCAGTGTCCTCAGTGTCCTCAGTGTCCTAGGTGTCCTCAGTGTCATATGAGTCTTCAGTGTCCTAGGTGTCCTGGCATGTCCCTATTGTGAAATGTCAGTGTTCATCAGTATTTTAATATGACCTTGCATATCTAACAATGAACATAGAGGAGTTGAAGTTTTATCCTATTTTAAAATAATTAAGTACAATTTATTGAGGAAGAGATTGTTTATATATGATCCTGAAACACATGAATGGAAAATGAGATGCATTGATTATATTGACAGTTTTAATACTTTCATTACATTATTCATAATAATTATTATAATTGAGCAACTTTTCAAGAATAAGTTAATAAACTATAGTGACATCATTAAGCTGTTCAAGGCTTTGAGCACGATCTTATATTTACTCACGATAAATTTATATTTACTTATTCAATTACTTTCTGTGGATAGCAGAAACAGATGATTGCTGTAACTACAGTTTACTAGGACAAGAGTGTACTATGTGCTGAGAGTCACTGTTCATGGATTCTATTTTATGTTGTCTCCTTGATTATAACACGAAAATGAAACGATATATTTTATGATAATAAAATTAAGAGAATACAATCAAAAGTTATTCGTAAACTATAAAGTTCATTAGTAATCATTGCATACAAATTCAGTTGGGTATGCCACACCTGATGTAGCTTGACAACTTGCTCATGCCTGATGCATCCATAATTTCACATGCCTTACATGCTGCCCAGTTCACATCATCATTGGATGACTGGTCATTTGCTTTGTGACATACTCCACAAATGGTTGGCGCCACATCTTTCAGATTGTCTCTGACAAATTCTACAAGTTCAAAAGTAGGCTTTCCAAGACCGGGTGTCATTTACCTTCTCCTTTTTTGTAGAATGAAATCGTGGTTCATTAACGTTTGTGGCATTTGGAGCAGGGCATTTTTTCACTGAAAATGGCTTTAAAGTCATTCCAGTAGCTTCTATAATTTTATGGAGGATTTTAAGTGAGAATTCAGTTCTCTTAATTCTGTGTCAGGGCAATTTGAGACTGCAAGACATTGTGCAGTGCTAAGGTTTCAAAGAACAAGGTCTTGGAGAGATTGTCTGACCACTGTCATTGATATATGTGCTAACGGAGGACTTAAACTTATTAGATTGTCTGACAGCTGATTCCTGAGTTTCTGTAGGAAATGAATTGCATTCATCTACGCTGGCAGATGCATCAGATTGAGCCAAAGGAAGTTGGGTTGACAGTGATGAAGTTTTGGATTCCACTAAATGCAATAGGTTTATATTGTGGTATGCAATGCAGAGTCCAAGCAACTGCATGTAAACATGTGGATGCACACATTGACTGTGGTGCATATTAAAGGACAAGCATCATTTTCTCCTATTTTAATGATAGCATAATAAGAGTCGTTTCTTCCAGATTTCACTTTGCACTTTTCTTTATCTTTGCAGTATTGTACCAGTGTTTCTGTGTTATTGATGTTTTTTTGCAACAATATTTGGGCAGAGGAATGCCTTTTACTTCATTCTATGTCACTTTTTCTACTTCTTTTCTCAAATTGTTGAACATAGCATCTCGGTTCATTTTATATTGGTAAAACATGAGATCATCTACTCGACGATTCTGTTTGTGCTCAAAGTAAACAATTTTTAGTACAGATTCTACTATCATATTAGTGTTTACTGAAGAATTGATACAATAGCAGGTTGCCCATTGCTCTACTCAGTTGGTGTAAGTTGATAAGAAATACCAATAAAATGATTGAGATGAACTTTCAAAGTGGCTCAAAGCTTTCTGTAAAGAATTTCGAAAAGTTAATGGGTCTGTTCCTGTTAAAAGAATTCTCAATACATGATATGCTTCCATGCTGTCTGTGCTATCAGATATATGCTGCTGAATTGCCTGTCTCCAGTGGGAGAGAGGAGAGATGAATGAGTGAAGAGTTAAAGTTGACATAGCATAACATTTCTAACATGGACATTTAAAATTTCCAACATGGACTGCAGTCTCGTAACTAGCTCCAAAAAATTGTCAAGCTCAGCAAGCTGGTTACCACACTAGCCATGCACAGAAGATCCTGAAACAGTTTATCAAAAACAATTAATAAAAATATTAAGGCATGAGTGAGACTGAAAAAATAAAGCCTGAGAGACAGAGCATGTGGCCTGACAAAAAGACTGGAAAAAGTGAGAGGGAGAAAGAAGATATTTTAATTAACATGATCAACATTGACACAGAGGACACTGGAAGCACCTATGGTAATGGGACACTGTGGACATTGAGGACACTGATGAGACACCTATAACACTGAAGACAATAAGGACAGTGTGGACACTGAAGACACCTAGGACACTTAAGACACGGAGGACACTGTGGACACCTAGGACACAGAGGACACCTAGGACACTGTGGACACCTAGGACACTGAGAACAGTGTAGACACTGAGGACAGCTAGGACACTGAGGATACCTAGACACTGAAGACACCTAGGACACTGTGGACACCTAGGACACTGAGAACACCTAGTTCAATGAGGACAGTAAATACACTGAGGACACTGAGGACACAGTGGACACTGAAGACACTATAGACACTGTGGACACTGAAGGACACTGTGGACACTGAAGATACTGAGGACACTGAGGACACCTAGGACACTGAAGACACTGAGGACACCTAGGACACTGAAAACACTGAGGACACTGTGGACAATGAAGACACTGAGGACACCTAGGACACTGAGGACACTGTGGACACCTAGGACACTGAAGACACTGAGGAAACTGTGGACTCCTGGACAGTGAAGACACTGGACACTGTAGACACTGAAGACACTTGGGACACTGAAGATACTAAGGACACTGTAGACACTGAAGACACTAAGGACATTGTGGACACTGAAGACACTGTGGACACTGAAAACACTGAGGTCACTGAAGACACTGAGGACACTGTGGACACTGTGGACACCTAGCATACTGAGGACACATAGGACACTGAGGACACTGAAGACACTGAGGACACTGTGGACACTGAGGACACTGTCGACACCTAGGATACTGAGGACACTTTGGACACTGAGGACACCTAGGACACTGAAGCACTGTGGACACTGAAGACACTGGAAGACACCTAGGACACTGTGGACACTGAAGGCACTAAGGACACTGTAGACACCTATGGAAGGGGCATGCCAGACTATACTATTATTAATCTATTATATTTATTTATTAGATGTATACACATGATTACACATGCATATTAAACAGCTCCGTATATTTCCAAAAACTAAAGATTACTATTATGGGACTTCTCTGTCTGTAATGGCTTGTGTTTTACAGTGTCTCCATTTTCATACATTAGTTAACCACACCTTAGTTTCATTTCCCAACCCCACCTCCTATACACAAAAGGCTGAATGGCAATAATAATAATTAAGGAAGTAATAGTCAAGTATAGTAATGTATAAATGGAAGAATAAATGGATGAATAAATGAGGAGATAAACAAGCGAGATTACCACATGGATAAGGTCATTTTGATGAGTATGAACCAGCTTCAGGGTCGAAATTAAAAATTGGTTTGATTGCCTTAAAAAAAGTCATCCAAATTTTTGATTTTAACTATTTATGCCACTCCCATTTCAGCATAACAAAGTGAACAATTCCTTGCCAATTTCACTCCATTTTCATTCCACTCATCGACACAAGTTTTTTAACGAATAACCCTCTTACAACAAATAGTAAAAATCTCAGGAGGATGAGCTGGCGATACTCTGCAAATCTGGCACAAAAAACTGCCATACACGTGTCCATATAAATAAGATGGTGGAATTATCTCGTGAAAACTCTTCGAATGTGAAACCCCCTAATGTAGACTCTTTATTTCTTGAATATTCTCTTGATTCCTTTTCTCTTTCCCAGAGGGTTAATGTCATCATCACTGCTATTATCATGAGTAATAACTTCCTCGTTATGAACAGCATGCATTTTGCAGCTACCACCTGTTTAAAATTTCAATGATAATAATTTTAATAATTATTTAAAAATAATAGTAGCTGCAGAATCCTCTATTGGCGTGCAGTCCATCAGCAGTAACAATTATGTATTCTGGCCCCCATTTACTCTGGATCATGCTGTCGAGATACATCACATTTGCAGTATCTTCTCTTGCTTCAATAACAAGCGTAACAGTGTAAAAAATATTCCTATAATTAATTTCACCACTTTGCAAGTACAACTTGGTCATTATTAAGACTTATAGAGGTTCTCTCTACCTTCAAATGCTTCTAGAGAAGTTTTTAAACAGTATCTTTATGTTCTCTTGCTGTTAGAAAGCTCTTAACTTTGTCCCATGTGTAAGCCGCCATTTTGTTTGCCGTGACCACACCCACTCACGTAAAGGAGCGTGAGCGGGTGGTTGCTAAGGCTTGTTATTTCTCCAATACAACATGTATAGAAGAAATGTAAGTGTGGACATACAAATATATATATATACAAACATCGCACGTGGTTGTAATCAATTATAGGAACGACCTGGGGGCTACGCCCCCAGGTCGTTAAAAATTTCAGCTTCAAATCTAAGCTCCTGAAGCTGCTTGCTTTAAGGACACCTTGGTGATTTTAACTGTACACACCATAGATTTATTAAGTTTAAAAACAGGGCAATTGGGATGGAAGATACTAGAAGATGCTACAGGAGAGTGAACAGATGAACTACCATTTTCAAAAGACACTACAGGTGGGTTATGTGTCTTCATCCCTCTGACCAATAGGTCCCTTTCATTTTCAAGATGATCAACAGGAAGATTTAACTCCTGCGTGACTAACTTAGGAAAAAAACATTACGACCAAAGCGTTGCTGCAACCAACTGTCTTGGGAATAATGTATACAATGGAAAAAAATACTTCAATTCATAAAGCAGCAAGCATAAATCATTCAGGCCCATATCCATGGTTACAACCGGGTGACACTGACAAGTGCCAGAGTTTGGACTGCTGCATACGGTTTGAGCATAGCCCCTTTTGTTTAAACAAACCAACAAACAAAAACATGTCATTTTCTGACTATAGGCACTCTCGCTACGAGAAATGGGCTCATGCAATTTCAAGGTAATTAACCTGTCTCTTGTGGCCATTTGAAACAGCAGGCAAATGAGAGACTCGACAACTGACAGAAACAATAGCAACAAATTTGTCAGTAAACAAACACAATCATTGTCAAGCAGTAGAACATGTGCATATTGTAGTTAGCCTACTTAATTAATTTTGCCCCCCCCCACTAATTTCTATATATGTGGGCGTAGATTTACCTTTTCATTTAATCATTTTTCATGATGAATGAAAACATGAACTTAAAATTAATTTTTAAATGTTTCATGAGTAAAACTTGAACTTAAAATTAATTTTTTATTATTATTTGGAACGAATATTGACTGGCCAAAAAATCTACTGACCCAGAAGTTACTGATCAGACTGAGTTTTATTATATAAAATTTGTTGTAAAATAATTTTTTACTTATTTTTCACTATTTGTTTCTTTAGTTTTATAATATGGTTTAAACACAAGAGACTGATCAGACAGTTCTCATCATTTGTGGTTGATTCAAAAACAAAGTGTATATGTTTCTTTTCTTAGTTGTATATATACTAGAAATGACTGATGTGACTCAGAATTTTATCAAAATTAATATGTTTCATTTTATCATGAAGTTTCATGTACTCATAATTCTAAGTATTACTTTTTCTTTTCTTACTTTCATAGTAAATAAAGCAACAAATGTATATAATCTGACTGATTTTTATAGAGGTTGATTCTGAAATGATTTGTCATGTTTATATAGTTTTCCCTATTTATTGTCAGTTTTTTAGTATCTTTTAAAATTTGAGAAGTGTCTGATCGTAAGTGCCTGATCCTTATCATTTGACATTGGTTCTTAAATGTTTCATGTACTCCTTTTTAATATTTGTTTCTTCTTTTCTTACTCTATAGTTTATACCAGGAGTGACTAATCAGACTGAATTTTTATGACTTAAGTTTGCTTATAAAATGATGTTTCATGTTTTGCTAGTTCCCACTATTTGTTACTTCTTTTATAAGTTTCATAGTATGGTTTAGATAGAAGTAACTGATCAAACTTGATTTCTAGATTTAACTTTTCTTTTGAAATGATGTTATATGTACTACTTATTTTTCAGTATTTGTTCCTTCATTTTTTAATATCATAGTATATTTTGAAATACCAGAATTCTCTGATTGGATTCCAATATATTATCTTTTTCAAAGTGACAGATCAGACTGACTTCTAACATTCAAATTTTGTTATGAAATGTTTCTGGTACTTCTTAATTTAAATGTCTACTTTAAAATACCAGAAGTCACTAATCAGACTAAGTTTTAATCATTTCATTTTAGTATTAAAGTATTTCATGTACTACACCATTTGTGTCTTCTTTTTGTTTCTTTGTTTTTTTTCAGGCAAATGGTGAAGCAGTGAGAGAAGACAGATGGTGTGGCAATGAGAGCAGCAAGATTGTGTCAGTGAGACCAGGCAGATGGTGTGGCAGTAAGAGCAGTGAGATGTTGCGGCAATGAAAACACGGAGATTGTGTCGCCATGAGAGCAGGGAGATAGTGTGGCAATGACAACAGGCAAATTGTGTGGCATTGAGAGCAGTAAGTTGGTGCTGCAGTGCGAGCAGGGACATGGTGAGGCACATAGAGCAGAGAGTTTGTGTGGATGTAAGAGCAGAATCAAAGTGAAGCAGAGAAAGCAAGGACATAATTTGCCAGTGAAAGCAGAGATGGCATGGCAGTGAGAACAAGAAGATAGTGTGACAGTGAGAGTAGGAACATGGTGTGGCATTGAGAGCAGGATGATGGTGTAGCAGTGAGAGCAGGGAGATGGTCTAAGAGAAGGATAGTGTGGAAGTGAGAGCAAGGAGTTGGTCTGGCAGTGACATCAGGAAGTTGGTGTGGCAGTGCTAGCAGAGAGTAGATGTGGCAGTGCTAGCAGAGAGTAGATGTGGCAATGAGAGCAGGAAGATCATGTGGCAGTGAGAGTGGGGACATGGTGTGGCAGTGAGAGCTGGGAGGTGGTGAGGCAATGAAAGCCGATAGTTGGTGTGGCAATGAGAGCCGAGAGATGGTGCAGCACTGGCAGCAGGAATATGATATGGCAGTGAGGGGAGGAGGCTGTGAGAGCAGCGAGTTGGCAAGGCAATGAAACAAAGGAGTTGGTGTGGCCATCACAGCAATGAGTGGTGCAATCAGAAGAGAGAAATGGTGTGGCAGTGAGAAAAAGGGAGATGGTGTGGCTATTATGGTTTGTCAGTGAGAGCAGTGAGATGGTGTGGCAGTAAGAGCTGGGAGACAGTGTGGCAGTGAGAGCAGGAACATGGTAGAGCACAAAGATGGTGTGGCCGTGAGAGCAAGGAGTAAATGAGGCAGTTAGAGTAGGGACATGGTGTGGCAGTGAGAGCAGGGAATTGGTGTGGCAGAGAGATTGGTGTGGCAGAGAGAGCAGAAAGATGGTTTTGTCAAAAAGAGGAGATGGTGTGGCAGTGAGAGCGGGAAGTTAGTGTGGCAGTCAGAGTTGGGCGTTGATGTGGCAGTGAGAGGAGGAAGATGGTATGTCAGTGAAAGGTGGGAGACTTTGTGGCAGTGAGAGCAGGGTTTTTGTGTGGCGGTGAGAGCAGGGAGTTTGTGTAGCAGTAACAGCAAGCAGACGGTGATGCAGTGGGAGTAGGAAGATTGTGTGGCAGTGAAAGCAGGGACATGATGAGCTGCCACAGAACATTTTGGCTCTTGTTACCACAGCATCTTTCTGCTCTCACTGCCACATGTCCCTGCTCTCACTCCAATGGCAGATGGTGAGGCAGTGGGAGCAGGGACATTTTGTGGCCTTGACATCCAGGTCATGGTTTGCCAGTGAGAGAAGGGAAATGCTGTGGCAGTGAGAGCAGGGAGTTGATGCGGCGGTGACAGCGGGGAAATGGTGTGGCAGCAAAAAGAGGCAAAATGGTGTGGCAGTGAGAGCAGACAATTCGTGTGGCAGTGACAGCAGGGAGTTGGCGTTGGAGTGAGAGCAGGAACATGGTGAGGCACATAGAGCAGGGAGTTGGTTTGGCAGTAAAAGCAGAATAAAGGTGAAGCCGTGGGAGCAGGGAGACTGTTTGGCAGTGAGAGCAGTGAGATGGCGTGGCAGTGACATCAGGAAAATAGTGTGGCAGTGAGAGCAGGAAGATGGTGCACAGTGACAGCGGTGAGGTTTTGGCAAAGAGAGCAGGAAGATTGAGTAAATTAGAGAAAGGAGATGATGTTGCAATAATAGTGGGAAGATGGCGTGAAAGGGAGAGCAGGTAGATGGTTTGCCTGTGACAGTAGGGACTTTGTGTGGCAGTAAGAGAAGAAAAGTGGTGTGGCAGTGAGAGCTGGAAAATGGTGTGGAAGTGAGAGCAGGGAGATAGTCTGGCAGTGACATCAAGGAGTTGGTGTGGCAGTGATAGCAGAGACTTGGTGTGCCAGGGAAATGTGGTAGTGAGAGCAGAGATTTGGTGTGGCAGTTAGAGCAGAGAGTTAGTGTGGTAGTAAAAGCAGAAAGATGGTGTGGCAGTGAGAGTAGGGAGATGGTGATGCAGTGAGAGCAGGGAGATGGTGAGGCAGTAAAAGAAGATAGGAGGTGTGGCAGTGAGAACAGAGAGATTGTGGGGCAGTGGTCGCAGGGACATAGAGTGGCCAGTGAAACACAGGAGATGGTGAGACTGTGACAGCATCGTGTTGATGAGGCAATGAGAGAATGGAGTTGGCGTGGTAGTCAAAGCAATGAGATTGTGATACAATCAGAGAAGGGACATGGTGTGGTAGTGAGAACAGGGAGATGATGTGGCAGTAACAGCAGGCAGATTGTGTGGTATTGAGAAGAGGGATATGATGGTGTGGCAAT
Organism: Amphimedon queenslandica; assembly: GCF_000090795.2. Lineage (NCBI taxonomy): Eukaryota > Metazoa > Porifera > Demospongiae > Haplosclerida > Niphatidae > Amphimedon > Amphimedon queenslandica. The sequence goes on along the minus strand of NW_003546267.1, from coordinate 278,071 downwards.
GAGAGCAGGGATGCCGTGTGGCAGTGATAGCAGGAAGACGGTGTGGCCATGAGAGCAGGGACATGGTGACACAGTTACATCAGGGAATGGTGTGCCTGTAACAGCAGAAAGAAGATGGGGCAGTGAGACAGTATGGCAGTGGGAGCAGAAACTGGTGCTGTTGTGAGAGAATGGCGTTGGTGTGGCTATAAGAACAGAGATGGTGTGGCAGGGAGATGGTGTGGCAGAGAGAGCAAGAATTTTATGTGGCAGTGAGAGGAGGGAGATTGTGTGGCAAGAGGAGGTAGATGGTCAGGCAGTAAGAATAGAAAGATGGTTTGGCAGTAAGAGCAGGCAGATGGTGTTGCTGGGTTGTCGTGAGGCAGTGGGAGCAGGGACATGGTGTGGCCATGAAAGCGGGGTGATGTTGTGGCAGAGAAAGCAGGGTAATGTTGTGGCAGTGAGAGTAGGGAGTTGGCG
>NW_003546267.1:253772-257960 GCF_000090795.2 Amphimedon queenslandica | reverse complement strand
GAGACAGGTATTCTCTTACTGTACTCTATTAAGTACAATAGAAATTAGACATAAATTATTATAAACATAAATTAAACATAAATGTACAAGTAATGTACCTTACCCAGTAAGCAGCATTTGAGCAGTGAGTATCTTGGAGGAGAGGGTATCTGTTACATAGTGTTTTAGCCATTTCTAGATACTCAGATGGATTTGGAAAAGGACAAATTCCATAGCAAAAAGACGCACTCTCTCTTAACATTTTCAGTTTACAAGTACCAGAAATGTCATTTTGGAGTATGCTCAAATGAACAGCTGGAGAAAAAGCAGTTGGTAATGGGCATGGATTTGGGAGCCTCATAGCTTTCATTTCCACCATCGTCTCAGCCTTAGGAAGATGCTTTTTCAAGGGAGGTGTTTCATTAATAGCCTCATTAACTGATGACAGTGGACGCTTCATAGGTGATGGCTCTTTAGTAACTATAATAACATAACTTTAAAAAGTACAATTACTAGTCACCTGTAAAATTACAATTACAATTTACTAGAGCAGTACACAAGTAAAGCTAACTCTTCACTATCTAATTCACAAAAATGGATTATCATAATAATTATCTTTAAGCAGCTGCATGCATGCATGTGCATTACATGCATGTAAATATTATTACCATTTATAGTGGAATTATCTGTTTCACTAGTCTCTTCAGAAAATAGATGAACTGAATCATAGTCTGTCCATGACACTGAACTCTCCAAACTTCGAAACGCACCAATTTCCTATTATGATAATGCAAAGACCTGCAAAGACCACTATATATATAACGCCACATTAATACACCTACCTCCTTAACCATGTGACCATAATTGACAAAAGGTACCTTATGGCGGATAAGAAAATTGGTCTTTATTGCCTTAAAAATCCCACTTTCTGAGCTCCATTCATCATGAAATTACTCCAGAGGATACAAAAAGTTACTGTGTAACTTTTAGAAACAATGGTTGTCTAACAGAGCACTCACAGGTTGATATTTTTCATCATAATGATGAATTTTAAAATCGGCCATAAGGTACCTTTTGTCAATTATGGTCACATATTCTTTATTCGCATTCTTAAGCCACTTTGGGGAACTAAGTGCTCAAATTCTTCTATATCGGATATTAGTGACATAAGAAACTGGCCGTCAATAAAGTTTTCTATAATTATATCATTATAGCGCGAACCGGCTATGTATTTAGTCCTTACCAAACATTTTCTCAACTACTTCTTGATCAAAGTGATGTCTCTCAAGTAAGTTTCGCACGTCTGATCTGGTTGCTTTATATACATCTATCAGTCTTTCAGCCAGCCGTACCTCGAACCGGCCGTACAGTTCTCTATCTTCTCGATCTCTCTTCTCAATGTAACCATAGATACCTTCCTGTAACTATGGTAATAACAATTACGTAATACAAAACAATTACGTAATACATTAATCCTGAGTTCCTGACTCCTGAAGTTCACTATGTATTATTGCAACTACTGTGACTTTCAATGTTACAGAAGTGATGCTTTGCTAAGGCACATCAGAATCTCTCATGCAAATGATCCTGACTTCCAGGTTTACTGTCATTCATGTGGATTACCATTTAAAAAGTGGGATAGCTTAAGGAAACATGTTCAAAGAGTACATGGCAATGATGATTCAAGAGCAGGCAATTCAGGTACTACTATTACACATTACACCTTACTATACATATGCCTATACAATAATATTACATGAATTCTTTATTACTACAGAAGTTAGCAATTTATTAGTAAATGACAACATGACTGATGATGACAGAGATTCTGAACCTACAATGGCTACTCCTGCCGTACCCATTGACATAGAAAGAGAATCTGCACTATTTCTAATGAGAGTTAGTGATGAGCTGTCATTAACGCACAATGGTATTGACAAGCTCTGCTCAGCCACCCAGTGGTTCATAGATTCTGTGTCCGAGTCCGTAGCTGATAGCGTACAACAGCATCTTTCTAAATCAGGAATTAGCATAAGTGAGAACGATATCAAGGAAGTGTGTCATCCAGGAGAAGTATTTGGAAAATTGTCTTCACGGTATTACCGAGAGAGTTATTTTGAAGATGCCTTTAATTATGTGGTAAATAATATTATTACAATAATAATTATTATTATTGTAATAATATCAAAATATTATCATAAATGATATTTATACTTAACACCGTACAGAAACCTGAACCTATATGTCTTGGAAGTGAATGGGAATGGGTGACAAAAAATGGGCAAAAGATATTACAACAGATTCAGCAGTATGGATATATTATTGATGTATTTGCTACTTTAAAGGTTAATAGTTATTAGCTCAGTCCAGCTCTTCGAGAAGAGTTGAATAGTACACATCAAAGTACCGATGAAACTACACGAGACTTCTGCGATGGTGAATTTTATAAACAACATCCTGTGTTCTGTCAAAACATCAATGCCCTCCAGTTTGTACTGTATTATGACGACATCGAGGTGGTAAATCCTTAGGATCAAGAGCAGGAAATCACAAATTAGGTACGGTTTGATAAATGGAACAACAATTAATTCTTGATGTACATGTATAGGTTGTTAATATGTGACCATAATTGACAAAAGGTACCTTATGGCGGGTAGTGAAATTTGTCTTTCTAGCCTAAGAAATCCAACTTCCTGAGCCCCATTCATCATAAAATTACTCCACAGGATGCAAAAAGTTACCATGAAACTTTTAGAAACAATGATTGTCTAACAAAGCACTCACAGGTTGATATTTTCCATTATAACAATCATTTTTAAAATCCGCCATTTGGGCCCTTTTGTCAATTATGGTCACCTATTTTACTATTGCAAATATTAGACCAGTTTTCAGATCATCATTGCAATCAATTTTTTTGCTAGCAATAGCAAAAACTACACTTCTAAAAGAATTTAGTGCAGATGCTATTTTAGAACACTTTGTAACACAAATGAATATGCTCTCTAAGGTAAACTTTATATTTTCTCTACTATTAAATTGTACTATGTATAGGGTTATGATCTCACTTTGGCTGATGGTGAAGTTCTTAAAGTATATGGTGCTGTTGTTTGTGCTGTTGGTGATGTTCCAGCTTCAAATTTTTTAGGTGGCTTTAAGGAAGGGGTTGGCTTTGCTTTAAGAAAGTGTCGAATGTGTTTGGCTGTAAAAGAAGACATGGCAGTGAAGGTACACATACTTTTTGTGAACATGTATGTACATGTACATGTATCTGTAATGTATTTAGTTTAATGCAGACAGTTTCATTGAGAGGACACTAGAACAGCATAAGGAATACCTTGATCTAATTGAAATTGGCGGACGACACTCAGTCACATATGGAATCAACAACCGAAGTCCCCTTATAAATTTGGCTGGCATTGATATCACCAAATGTCTTCCCTATGACATCATGCATACTCTATTTGAAGGAGTAGCAATTCATCATTTACAAGCATTATTAAAGCATGTCATAGATGTAAAAAAATACCTTACATTAGCTCAACTAAATTCAGGATTAAGAACATATGAGTACAGCCATTTGGAAGTCAAACCTTCTCCTGTTACAAGAGATGACAATTCATATCACATCAAACAATCAGGTACAGTAATTATTGTGCATGTACTGTAGATGCATAAACTACATGTATATAACATACAATTTACTGAATAAGTCTACCAAAATAATATAACCACACAGTGCATGCAAGGTAATTGTAATGGTTATCAATGAGGTGTTTTCATGCTTTTCCAATGTATACATTATACATTCAAAGTATGTACAAAATGTATACACGTACATGTATATGTAATACTATTAGGTGCATGCATATTGACAGTACCTGCAATACAGTATACACATGTACAGTACACAATATGCTCATAATATATACATGTACAAAATATAATACATGTACATGCGTATATGCATTGTAGTACATTTTATTAACTTACTAGCATCTCAAATGATGAACTTAGTGAGGCTCCTACCATTCTTAATTGGAAAGTTCATAGACGATGATGATCATTGGGAGTGTTTCCTAATCTTGCAATCAATTTGTGACATAGTCTATTCTTTCGAAGTGCACCCTGATGATCCTGCTAAACTAGCATGGCTGGTACAAATGTACCTTGAAACTTTCTCTGCCCTTTATTCTCTGGAATTTCCAATAA
>NW_003546267.1:252484-253762 GCF_000090795.2 Amphimedon queenslandica | reverse complement strand
TATTGGAGCCAATATAGCTATGAAAAAAGTGCCATAAAGTTGGTCATAATCAGGCGGCCAAAAATCCTTGATTTGCTAGAGCTGTTCTTCTTATTTTGCAACACACAGATAGAACTAGCTCTCCTCTTTGCTATTACCAAGAATGAGCTTCATCTGTGCTTCTGTTCAGGAGATACACCTCTACTTGCACAGCCACCATTTTGACTTTTTAGCCTTGAAGCAACTTTGATTTTTGTGCAAATCATTCACAGTGGTGCTGGACCTTTGCCAAAGGGTCTGGTACTGTACTTGCCTTTGCTTAATACATTGTGGTGGTTCTTTCGTGCTGGGTCTTATTTTATTCAGGTAAATTTCCCCTCAAAGTTGATGTGTTCTTCCAGATTTCATCTAATTAAGAGCCTGTACTTACACGTGATTCAAATTTTGAATGATTTTAATTATATTCATAACCAAATTGACAATGAATTTAATTATATCAGTGATGTAACAGGAAGTGAAGCCATAAAAGATCTTTACACAAAAATGTACCGTCTGAGTGTAGACTGACAGGTGTCAATCAGTAACTATTCATGGCATTGAATATAAAGCTGGCACCATCATACGTGTCAAAAAGAATGATATGGCAGAGTTTGACTACTGCATTATTAATGAAGTCATAGTGTATGAGGGAGAAAAGTTATTTGTTGTTCAGGTGATGAAAGTGGAACAATTTCACAAAATTTTGTGTGCACTTCAAGTTTCTCTAACTGATACTACAAAGTGCATTATGTTCAAGTCACTACAATGTCATGGAGTACTTAATTTGAAGAAAATGTCTGGACTTTCATTTATCATTGAAAAGAATTTTTGGTTTAAAGGGTTATGGTGCTTGTTATAGCTACATGTATTCTTTATTACTTACGTATATTAAAGTAAATCACATCTTGATAGTTACAGTAAAGCCACAACTCTGGTATAGCATTAGAGCTCAATTAGCTGGTCTAGCAATTAGCAAGAAGTCAGGTCTGCCTGTGGCCGGCCCTTGATAATAGGGGTGGAGCATTTGTAATGCTAGCTAGCTACGTGTATCTACTGTGTTAAGAATGACAAAAATTTGTAAATGTGTTAAATCAACCCACTAAGTGTGCTCAACGAGCAATGTAACACACATCATGTTAAAATGACATAGTAGAGTGTGCTAAAAACTACACACCTTTTTTTGTGTGTACACCTGATTATTAATTGAACAATCATACATGAAGCTTTTGGCACCAGCAAGACTATCGGAGTGATAGTGAC
>NW_003546267.1:243699-251532 GCF_000090795.2 Amphimedon queenslandica | reverse complement strand
CATTGTTGGAAGATGAAGCATTAAGCCACATGATTTTATGAGAATAGCTATGTTCATAGTTATTAAACAATTGTACATGACTAATCGAAACGAACCCATCAATACAGCCGTGAATTGCTATGCGATAAGGCTTTAATTTATCGTAACCATCTACATGCCATATATCGTTAGGACCTTTATTTAAATACACCTTTCGACTCAGCCTTCTCGAACTTCGCATAGAACTGCCAGCAGGATTCATTAATGCTAGAAGCATCATAACAACATCTCTAGTAAATAAGATCTATAATGTGTACAGTATCATTATGTACAGTTACCATGACACAGAGAGATTATAACCCCTTTTAAATCTGTTCCACATGCCCCGGTAACCCAATAAGCACCCAGATCCTTGCAGTTCACACTACATCATATAATTAATCAAGTTTGTAACTAACAGTTATTGCTGCTTTGATAGTCTCAATAGAATGCCTCCTACCGTAAAACGATTTTAAAGTCCTTTGTATATGTTGCATGCTGATCATTAATACTGAATTAAAATGTTGTCATCAAACAAACTAACTTAGTATTCTTTGTCCTTATAAGCGAGATATTAAGTTTCTCTCTAGTAGTACATCCATACTTGTGATGGCACAGAAAAATCAACTTTGTGACAACTCTTCTCTCTTTAGCCTTCTCAGTCTCCATGATAATCATAGATAATTAAAATGAATTAAAGCGTAGCCACACCCCTACCCACTTTATTTCAGTCACGCCCAGAAGATAATGATCAATTTTGATCATCATGATCACGAACAAGAACGTGCACGAGAATGTCATTTTCGGCTTCCGTACATTGCTCACATGAGGACCAAGCACATAGACATACGGTATCACTTTATTCATGAAGCAATTCAAGATCAAGTAATTGAGGTATGCTACTTTCCCAGTGAAGATATGATTGCAGATTTACTAACCAAGCCATTATCGAAAAGAAAGTTTAAAGCACTCCGTGATCAAATGGGAATCAAGGAACGGTAACTTAATTATAAACACAATGTGAATTAAGTGGGAGTATTACTATTATTGTAATTAATATTGTGTTTATGATTTGTAATAGTATTGATGTGTGTTTATGTGTACCATCTTGATTTATGTCCTAGGATTCTTTTTGTTGTTGTTCTAGGATGGTTATTATTAGTCTATTGTGGTTTTGTTATGTAAATATTAGTTGCTATATGATGTGTGACCTTCTGTCAGTCTTTTGTTCTTTTGTCAGTTAGTCAGTTGTTAGTTAATCCTTTTTTCTGTGATCTGAAATGAAGCTATTTGCTTTTGAGTGAGCTAGCTTGCACTCTGCGAAGCCGCTGTTTTACAACAGAAGAGTCATACTTGACTCTGTAATTACATTTGTTGCTAGTATTCATAGTGGTCTACATCTTAGTATCACTTCTCGAAGGAAGTTCTCACTGGAGATATGTCTTCCACTTTTCGTTTCAGGGGAAAGGAGTAACTTGTACCAGAAGGCCAGGTCGTCTCTTCAAAAGACATGACTTTCTGACTTCCTATTTTTGAGACGATCACTTCACAGCATTCAATAAGTATGGTGAAGCACATATGGTAGACTTTCCTGTCTACATGTATAGCTATGTGAAGTTCACTCCACAGAGCTTTGAATTAAACAAAAGCTGCTTCCCAGAGGGTTCACAGAGACAGTTAGTAAAGACAATAAAGAAACGTGTTTGACTGATGTAGTTATTATAATTATCAATAATATTATTAGATAACTGTGCATGTATATGTATATGTGCTGTCTGCATGGGAGGGGTCAAGGTTATCTTGTAGAACTTTATGTTCTTCTCCTCTTAGTGTATATTTCATCTAATTACTCTTTTATTTTTCAAAAGTTGCTCCAGTCACCATTCAGTAACAATTACCTCTTTTGGAGCATCAAGATGGTTACTGGACAAGTAGTTTCTTCTTGCGCAGTCGTTTTTCTCTACACCTACACACAACCATTACACAACAGTAGCATTTCAAGTAAGTCTTACTGTGAACTATATCCTGTACCTTGACTTGACCAGAATTGCTTATGCCATTATATGTCCTTATTTGCTGTGGTACATGACAGCAAATTATGTGCATATTAGGAGAAACATTGCATTTTGAATGGCCGTCAACTTTTATGCTTGTGAAGTCTTGATCCATTGATATGACTATGTTTGTAAAATTGAAGTTCCAGTATATATATATAGTTAAATACCATAATTATATCAGGATATTTGTGGCTTTGCCAGTACATTCTCTGTCTCACCCATGCATGCTGTTGGCTTAGATTTTGTCATAAATTTTGTCCAAAAATCAAGGAAAATTTTCTGTATTTAAACATGCCATATATACCACTTTACCATGCTTTTACATTTGTCGATGTCTGTTGCACTTCACATTGTACTGCTTATAATAGCATAAATAACGTTAAAATCCTAAAAATTAATTTTTGAATTATTTTATTTCTAAAGCACATTAGACATACTATCCACAATTTCTTTATCAATGTACCACTTCTCTTCAGGTATGATATCTGGTATAGCTGGTGGTAGCTTCAAGAGTTTCTTTTTATCATTTCCTCGCAAAAATGTCCATTCCTGCTCTTTAGTGTCATGAGACTTCCATATCTACAAGTATTGCAATAAAACTAAGTAGCAGTCAAAGCAAAAGCAAACATAAAATTATGCTTACTCTAAATGTAATTCCACAATCTCTAATTTTAGTAACAGTGCATCTGTATGTATTGTGCTGTCACTGATTACATTAGAATCTGCTGTTCCAGCTGCTTTTACTAAATTTCTAATCAACAAATCACTTGGTCTTAACAGAAGGTGTAGTTCATCAATTATTATCTATAATTTTGCAGAACAATAAAATTACATTAATGTAGCTCAGTACCTAACTCAGCTCAATATCAATTAGAGAAAAATGTATAGCTCCAAGTTTACAGCTAGCAGCACATTCATAAAGTGAGTTTAAAGTTCTCTGTGTATGGGTGATAGTGGTGTTGTATCTACATGTACATATAATATCAGTACTGATTTTAATCATAATTCTTACCTCTGATCATTCTTAATATAGCAATAAAGCCAGGAGTAATTTGAATGAGCACCATTCATTCCCATTATGAGTAAAAGAAACTGCAATGTACATGTATACTTTAGGATTGCTACATTGTAAAAAAAATGGTTAAAGTAACCCACTAAATTGGGTTACTGCCATTGCAACCAGGCTAACCTGCCTTGTGGGTTATTTTTAACCTGTTGAAACAATGGGTTAGTTTAACCCATTCTATGATTAACCATAATGCTGGTTAAAGTAACCTATAGCTATAAGTTGATACAGCATAATACTGAGTTAGATCAATTGTGCCACAGTGTTAAAATTGGTAGTGTGTTAAATTAACTAAAAAATAGTCAAAAAATGATTATACCAAACTGTTCAACAGTTCTAATTATAGAAGTTCGTCTTTCTTTTGTAGTTTTTCTTCTTTAAAGGTAATTATTAATAAAAACCTATAGTAGACACCATTAATTATGGTACTGTGTACTATATTGGACATACCTATTGACTTGAAGTAATACAAATGGCATATTATACAAGTAAATAAAAAACATTAAAAATGGGAAAATAGTAGGATTGAATGGGGAAAAAAGTAAGGAAACAAGAGGGTACTTGCAAACTGGTGTGGTAAGAAATCCTACACCTCTGCATAAAAAATAAAGGCTTCATATAGTGCTATCATAGTTGGCTGTGAGGATAAATTGCTATGCTTTTGGGTAGTAATCTTCATGCAGTGGTGTAGGATTTTATACCACACCAGTTTGCAAGTACCTTCTTGTTTCCTTACTTTTTTCCACATTCAATCCTACTATTTTCCCATTTTTAATGTTTTTTATTTACTTGTTTCCATTCTTTTATCTTAAATCAAGAAATTACATTCTGTTATGATTATGTGGTTAGGTTAATTATAGTCATGATAATCACGTGCGCATAAATTAAAATGGCGTCAAACCACAAACCCACACGGTGGCTGCAGCTGGATTTTGTCTTCCATTTTGTTCTCTGTCCTCGCTTCTTTTTGAAACTACCTTTGTGGTCCTTGACCCAAGCCCAGAGGAGTGATGTAAAAGGCAACTTGAGCTGTTCTCTAGTTTAAAACATTATCCAGTGTATACAAGAAAGATGAAAGAAGAAAAAGTCTGAAGAATTTTGTAGAAATTTGAATTTGGGCCTGTTTTCCAGAAATGCTCTCGCTACATTACAGTTTACTTTAAAGGTACCTGGAGAATTGCTCAGTGAAGGAGAGCTCATCTAAGTCATTTATAAGGCTGTACAATGTAAGATAAAAGAGATATAAGTGTTTGAAAATCATAAAAACGGACGCCATCTTGAAAAATCAACCTCAATCCTTCATATAGGCTACCGCCTATATAATAATACATCCTATATTTCCAATTGCTCAATTCTGCTAACAAAATTTATACATTTTTTGATAAATTAAATGTATAATACTTACTTTTTATTGCTACTGAAATTTGTTAAACATCTAGCTATTATCTATCTGTGTTAAAAGAGTCTAAAATAATTATTATGGGCTGCACAAAAATTACAAACATACTTACGTTGGAATAGAAGTGAACAACTTGTGTAGCCTATTATTGATCTAAAGGGACAAAGATTTATTAATTAAAAAATAATATACATTTTAACAATAGCTTTATGCTACCAATAATGGTTTTGTAGGTGCTTTTTCTTGCTTTTACAGGACCAAGACAAAAGGTGACGTCCTTAAATAAACGCCCCATATCTACATTACCATATTCCATATTGAATGCATAATGAGTGAAGAACCACCAAAGCAAAGCACTAGATATAGATGAGGTTCCAACCAAAACATATTGTTCCACAAGAACAAAGTACTGGGTTTGCTGTCCTCCTGTAAGTTTCACAATACGAGCAGCATTTTTATGTGGCACCTAGGTAGAGATTTCTTCAAGGAAACACGATATCTATAAAATACAATTATATGATTTATTTTACAAATAATTGTCTATAACTTACATCATATTTAGCAAAAACTTTCTTAGTACACTACCCAATGTCATCCCATTTTTATACAAAAACAAAGCACTAAGTAGCTTCTGTGTAAATTCCTGTTCAGAATCAAAATCTATTTTACGATAATTGTTGTACATTGTCACATCGTTAAATACCTAATTCAGTGCTCACAGTTGATGTCAAAGCTGTTACATCATTCTTTTTCAGCAACCTAGAGTACTTAATAACAGCAGGGACCCAGATTTTCCAATTATGCAAGTTAATTTCCTATACGTCACTTTAATTTGTGGACAGAACTACTTCATTCACCAGCTACATTCATAAATAAAAAGGAAAATTTAGCACATAATGCATGTACATGTATACTTACAACAGCAGGTCTTTTTGGTGCAGGATTCTTGGTCAATAATTGACTAACAATCTTCTTAGCATCAACTAGTGATTTCCTATGCTGGTATGAATCGGTCATAAGTGAAATCAAAATTTCATCTCTTGGACGATCGTTGAGCAACTCCTTATTGATTGCAGCTAAGACCTCAGATGAAGGCATTTCTATTGCTAAATTTTTTTTGGGGAGGTGCGTCTGGAGGTACTATCCCATATACTTGTTTTCTATATTTCCATATGTTTCTAAATTTCTCTAAAACTTGTTTACCCATTAGCCCTATAGCATACAATATAAAATTAGTAATGTAATAACAATTAGCAATTAATATCACTTACATGTGCCGATCCAATAGGATCTCTTAAAACAGGATATTTGTAATAAGATCTAATGCAACGCTTTGACATTGAGCAGGTGTTGGTTTTTGGTCAACTGCATACACCTTTTTTGATGCACACAAGGTGGTGGCAATTTCCTTCCTTACATACGGAGTAAAAACATTATTCTGAAGTTGACTGTCAACATCTTTACCCCAGGAATCTGGAATTGGAGATGGTTTTGAAAACCCTTTGCTAGGTGATGGAGTACTCGGACTAACGGAAGGTGTTACCTGTTTTGAATCATGCTCAGGAGTGGATATTTTTTTTGATTTGTAATGGACTAAAAAGCAAGAGATAATTAATATATAACACAAGCTATGTTACTTACTACTATATGCCTAAAAATTTTTTTATGAAGGCCAACTGGAGGCACCAATTTCTCCAAATCTTTTAGATTCAGGCTATAAAATTCTTCTCCATCAATGTAATTGTTTAGATGAATAAGTAGCTACAACTGAGAATAAATAAATTTACTTCTACTAACCAACAAATTTAGTACAATGTTCTTTTGGAACTCCCAGCTGCTTCCCTAGGTACAGTGCTACTTTGCCTGGACTGCTAGACTTCTCCTTTTCTAAGTATAATTTCAATAACAATATGTTTGACGAACATTTACAATTACTTTTCTGAACTATAGAGCAACTAAAAAGCTGTAAAGAGTAAGTAAAGAGCAGTGAAAATCACTTCGTCTTCAATGCAGTTGCCAGTTGCTGCTGTAATTAATTTGAAGCAAAATGAGCAATTGCGCATGCACATATCGTGGCTGTTGTCACCACACTCACTAACTTTAAGATGGCCACTGCATTAGAACACTACCAGTGTGAAATTAATAGCTGTCTATTTGTCTCTCTGACTATTAATGAGCTCTTAAGACACTACTGGGTTGCTCATGAGAATAACTTTACTAGAGTTTTACCAATATTGACATCGGCAATTGGTTAGAGCTAATGTTGTTGCATTTTAAAAAATTTTGGTATCAGTTTGTTACTTACCATGTGTGCCGATTTTTAATAACTATTAATAACTGTACTGCACATGCGCATTAAGAAACAACAAATCACATGCATTGTAGCCTATTCAAGATGGCCGACAAAACGAAATCTGTCATTTGGCTTTTCTTTACGCTTGGAGAAGATACTAAGTTTGCAAAATGCAACACTTGTAAAAAGATGGTAGACAGAAGCGGCAAATCTACTAAAGCTTTCACACCAACTAACCTGGTGAATCACCTTAAGAAGCATCACAAGGAAGAGTTCGAAAATTATGAGAAAAAGAGGAATCTACAAGGAAGGATACGCAGCAATCTTCACTGAAGCAACTTACTTTGAAGTTGCCATCCGACAGAGTAAGGCTTTGGGATATTAATGATCCTAGAGCACAGACAGTTCACTAGCGTGTGACGGAAATGATAGCACAGCCTATTTCAGTAGTGAAGGACGTTGGATTCAATCGTCTACTTCAAGTCTTGAAACCAAGATATAAACTGCCTAGCCGACAGTATATAACATCGAAAATACTTCCAGAAACTTATGAACATGTTTTGAAAAGTGTCAAATGTGTTCTTGATTTTGGCCGGTTCTACAGTTTCATAACAGATGTATGGAGTGCCGATAATGCTTGTGCTTCTCTTTTTAGCTTCACAGCACACTGGCTAACAGACTCATTCCAACAAAAGTGTGCTGTATTAAATGTCTTACCTCTGGAAGAGTCACACACAGGGTTGTATCTAGCAAGTGAATATAAAAAAATCTTATCAAAATGGGAGATTCCTTATGAAAGGGTGCATTTAGTATTGCGAGATAATGCTGCAAGTATAGAGAAAGCAATGCGTGATGCTTCTCTCCCTTCGTTTGGTTGTTTTGCACATTCACTCCAGTTAGTTGTGGAAGAGGGAGTTACTTCTCAGAGAGCTGTAATAGATATTCTCTCTATTTGCAGGAAATTGGTGGGACACTTCAAGCAATCTACTACAGCATAGTC
>NW_003546267.1:226339-242970 GCF_000090795.2 Amphimedon queenslandica | reverse complement strand
TTGTGTCAAAATTCAATAAGAACCATGTAGAAATTTAATCGATATTTACAAAACTAACAGACATTTATGTCACTGATAGATATTTAAATTGACAGATATTTTATACCAATAGATATTTATGATACTGATAGATATTTATTTTCTTCATAGACATTTATTTTACTGACAGATATTAATTTTACTGATAGATAATAATATTCAATAGACTTAATTTTTAAGATCGAGTGGGTGGGCCATATGAAGCCCCGCCCAATAGGTGACACGTGCTTGCAGAAAATGGAGAAGACTCGTAAAACAAAACGAAAGCTTGAAAGAAAGGAAAAGAAGATAGGGTCTACTTCAGAGCTTTAGAAAGTTTTGAAATGTGCCTTGCAAAGTATTTCAAGCGTGAGTGATTCTGAGGATGAAGCGGATCCTAAAGTGGCCATACAAATCGATTTAGTCATTTCAGAATAAAAAGATCCATTTACATGACTTGAAACGAAGTGTCTCCAATCTCAATACTTCAACGAGACACTTGATATCCCTGTAAATTTTAGCATGCAGCTGATTTTCATTATTAACTCTTTGTTCTTTTCAATTTGCATTGTGTTTTAATTTATGCTAACTCTTTATTTTTATAGGCAGTTCTTGCAAAAAAGATTGGTGCACAATACCATGCTAATACTGGGTCAGGAGCAAGAAGGAGAAAAATTCTTACAACTGATAGTTTCCATTATGTATCAGTTCTTGACACCCTTGCTGTGCTGCTAAAAAATGAGTCTGTTCGTGCGTATCTTTCAGAGAATAAGGAGCGTGTCCCAGGAATTCATCAGGACTTCAACGATGGCAGTATTGCCCAAAGTCATCCTGTTTTAAGAAAGTATCCTTCGTGTCTACAACTAGTAGCATACTATGACGAGTTGGAAATTTGCAATCCACTTGGATCCAGTGCCAAAAAACACCAGTTATGTATTGTATTTTTTTCAGTTGCAAACATAAACCCTAAAGGACGCTCCACTTTTAAAGCTATTTTTCTCTCTACTATAACTAAAGTCAGCATTGTAGAAGCTCATGGTATTGATGCTATACTTAAACCATTTGTTGACGATTTGAATGTTTTAGGTACTACTGGCATCACCGTTACAGTTAATGGAGAAGCAAAAGTTAACCATGGTGCTTTACTAGCATTCCTTGTGGACAACTTAGCTAGTCATAGTATTGGCGGCTTCAAAGAATCGATGTCCTTCACAAAACAATTTTGCCGTACATGTTTAACTGATAAAAATGACTCATACGATTATTTCACAGAAGTAGAATTTCAGTTAAGATCACCATCAGAGCATATCAGACAATGTGAAGTTCTAAATGATCAGATGAAGTCAATAGAGTATGGTGTAATAGAAATTGCATATTGAATAACGTTGGATTTTCTGTACTTACGGGACTGCCTCATGATATCATGCATGACATGCTGGATGGTGTTGCAAACTATGAAACCCGTCTTTTTCTACAACATCGTTTTGCATCAAGGTACATTACATTGGAACAAATAAATGATCGACTTTTTAATTTTGATTATGGGTACAGTGTGTCAGCAAAGCCTCTTTCATGAAATAATAGGTGTTTTCTATAGAATCTCAAAATACAGATGTCTGCTGCTGAGATGATGACTTTCATTCATATCTTGCCGATAATAGTTGGTGACAAAATTCCATCTGATGATTTAAATTATCAATGCTTTCTGGTGTTATTGCAAATATTTAAAATTCGTATAGCTCCAGCTGTTACAGATCGTACTATACTATAATTACGTGTATTAATTGAAGAGCATCATACCTTGTTTCGTCAAGTTTATTAAAATGAAATTTTTATTCCGAAACTTTATTACATGGTGCATTACCCACTGCAGATTCTGCATCACGGTCCATTAGTTCGTTCCTTGACAATGAGACAAGAGGGAAAGCTTAATTTTTAAGGCAGGGTCTACAGTGCTGGTACCGGTACCCAATTTAAAGTGCCGGTAGATCACTTGATACACTATTTTTAACCCTTTGGATATATTTTCTATTTTAAACCCTATATGTAATTAATTTTAACTCTTGACCAATGAAATCATTATACCTTATCAAAAAAATTGTCTTTTATTTTCTGTGACAATCTAAACAAAACCAATACTTAGATTTTGGCTGCCCTTTCAGTCCCACACATTTTAAATGAAACAAATTTAAACAATGATCACACGCAACAAAATTGCCTTCACCGATGTCTTTTGAACACATTTTACAGATGTACTTCACATCTTCCTTCATTTTTTGAAGAACATTCTCCACTGCCAGCCATCCATCGAAAGTAAAATACTTGCGTACAAGATAATAGTCAACATTTTCATCCAAAATAGCAGTAGGCACATATTCTGGCCGTATTCTACCTCATCTTCAATCAGAGACTTAGAACTTCAAACTCTTCTAACAACATCTTTATCAACTAACATCTCCAAAAGCACTAGGAGTAAAAATATAATCAGTATACTGGGACTTACTTTCTTTGGTCCAGGAGCTCAATTTAAGAAATGGTAGTAATTTGTCGTTTGTTCTCTTCTGTTTTTTTTGATGGAAGGCCTATCACAGTTAAGTCACGCCCTTTTGGACGTCCTCTTTTACTCATAGTAGGAGGCACAGTAATATCTATTAAATTTAACACTAGTTGGTTGCACAATATTAAAAGTTACTGTGTAATGAAGACAATGGGACAGTTGGAGAAAGGGATGATGACGTACATGAAGGAACTCATGCAAATGATGGTGAACTGACTGAAGATGTAAAAGTATTAGTTGAAGCATGTATAGTAGATGTGACCATTGAAAGTGACAATGAAACAGGAGTGATAGTGTAGAAGTGATTAATGATGAAGTGAGTGGAGTGATTAATAATGAAGTGGGAGTGTTTTGAGAGTTTATAGATTGAGTAATTCATGATGAAGAGTGAGTGATTTGAGAGTTTAATGATGGAGCAAATGTGTACATGTCACAATAGATGAAGTAATACTTGTTGATAAGGTGTTTAAAGGTACTGATGCTATATGATGCCGTACTGGTACTGATCTCTCAATGACTGGAGCTGGAGGCACTTTTATATGCATATCATATATGTTACTGGTACTGATCTCTCAATGACTGGAGATGGAGGCACTTTTATATGCATATCATCCATGTCTTCACAAGAATCCTCACAACTGTCATCACTTACGTCATAATTCAGTCCATTGTCACTATCACCTACATGTATAGATTCATTTAAATATAGCATAAAATCACACTAAATTAACTCACCTTCCATAATTATTTTAACTTTTACTCCCTTTTCCCATGATGTAGCTAACCTTTTTAGTGTATCATGTCAATAAATGTAACCACGAGATCCATCTTCTGAGGCTAGAGCTGCTAGCTTTGTTGTAATTTCGGACACTGCATGAAACTTTTTTATCTATAGTAATGAATAGAAAGTATTCATATTACTGTACACGTGTCACTACAGTTACATGTACCTGTGAGAGGCTCTTCCTTGATTTAACGAAGTGAATATTAACATTTGAAGAAGCAGACTGAAGACTCTGCAGTAGGATGAAGACCATCTTTTATCACATAAAGACTCATCACATATATCCAACCCAAGATGTGTACGAACAGAGATTATATGTCTGCAGGGGAGTCAAAGTGAGAAAAAAAAACAGCATGAACAACTATCTGGAGTAACTTTTATGTTATGTCCATGGTATGTGACAGTGAATGATGTAGGAGATGTGCTTTTAAACTCTACATTTGAATATAAATCTAAATTTTGATGAACAAAATTGAAAGCATATGGTGTCAAAAATTTTATATAATCAACATAGGAAGCATTCCTTGTAGAATGAAAAAATGGGAACTTTCTGTGAGACAAGAGCTGCTTTGTCATTCCTTTCTGAACACATTAACCGTAGAATGATAAAAAATTTTCGATGAAATTTTCTAGTGATGAATTTCTACTAATCACAGACTTTAGCTTCAAATTGATGCATTCAAGTCGGTTGTTGGTGAAACTGAGAAAAGTGCCAGTACTAAACTTCATGCCCATAGTCCATTGACTTCTATGGGATGCCACTCAGAATCAAAGTATTGTTTAACAGCTGGGGATGTACTTTCACATAAACGCTTATATACATCCACATGACAGGCTTCATTCTCTGCATATGCCATTTGTTGAAGAAGAGAAAGGCATAAATCTCTATGTCCAGGTGTAATTCCCATTTTGTTAATTATAGTTTCCCATCGAAAACTTCTTAAGCAATGAAAGAGGCAAATTAGGAGTTGTGAATCTGGAAGCTCGGGTTGCTATAACTTCTCTCTCTGTGATATCTTTGTCAGACATTACTACACGAATGGACTACCATTGAGGGTTGTGATTCTTGAAGAAAGTAATCATACATTTAAGTGACAACTGGTTTTCTTCCAGTAAAAGAAACACGGCTACTATCTCGCTTTGTCCATTACCATCTTCACATAATAATAAATAAACTGGAAATCTGATTTGAAGTAGTCTATATGTAGCATCAATAAATAAGATTTCAGGATATGCAGCAAACATATCTTTCATCTCCTTGTCCTGAAAAAAGATACCAGTAAGCAAGGAATCTTCATTTGCAACAACATCAACAGTTGCTCCTAAAATAAAGAAATAAATACAGACTAAAATATTTTTTAATTAATCCATACAGAACATACCATGCTTGTCAGTCAATTTCTTGACACAGGCTTTCAGATGATTCCGGCTAGCACTTGACTTTGATTTGGACACAATGTTTCTGAGATCCTTTAGTAAAACCTGTTTTCAAGTAATACATGTCTTCTTGTCTTTCACCATTTTCTTATTAGCCTTGAGAGCAAGTAACATGTCTACTTCAAGCTTTTCAGTGCATTTAGCACTCTTTCGTGAGGCAAAAACTTGTGCAGAAGCTCTATGTACGCATATTAAAAATTTAAATACATGTACAACAAGCAACCTCATTTGTATCTTGATTGTGTTCCAGGCAGACATTTTGTACTTCAAGATGATTACTATCCTTTGTTGCTACACAATTTAATTTTACAGGGCAATCTCTTTTAAATGTACTATGAATACAGTACAAATCAGTATACTATAACTCAATTATTTGTCTAAACTTCTTACCCCCATGAATGCAACAATAAGTAATGTCGTAGTATTTTAATCTTTCATTCAATTATCTGGATTCAAGCCTCTTTTTAGCAGTTTCAACGGTATGACTGTCTCTGATCCAGAACTTCACATAATTAGACTTCTCATATGCACTGATCTGGCTTTTGAGGTCATCAAAAGAGGAAAAAAGCTGACCAACATGGAAGGAGGAGTTTTCAGAAATAGCATGTGTAATGGGCAATGGTATTGGAGGGGTTACAAAAATAGGGCATCACGTGATCTACCTGGCACTCAAAAATGGATGCCAGTACCGGCACTGTAGACACTGCCTTTTTTAAACAAGCAGCACACTCTTGTAACTTTATAAATATTACTTTAACATTAGCTAAGCATCATCAGTTATGGCTAGCCTATCATTTTGAAACAGAATGTTTGCTAGCACAGGAATTCAATTTTAGCCCAGTTATAAGAAGAGGGAAACTAAGTTATGAGACTGAGGATATTCAGAGAGGGTTATTTACATGTAGTTACAACAGAGATGCTACTGTTACAAAGTTTAAGTGGCTTAAGCTGAACTCAATTAAGTACATGTTTAACAATTTCTGTATTGTATTGAATGTTATAGACAATGAGCCACAGTTTGGTATAGTACTTGAAATTCTACAAATTAATAAGAAAAATTTATTTTTATTAGTTTCTGTCTAAAACTCTGTTGTATGATCTCCACATTTTGAGTTATATTGTAGCTGAGGTATCCTCTGTCCAAGTCGTTCCTGTTAACTCTTCGAAATATCCTTCAGTTCTTCATTCCTATAGGAAGAAAGAAAATGAATTGTTATGTATTGCTCATTATTTATGTTAAAATCATGAGTTATTTTAAACCATTTGTGAAGTGAAATTAACTTTACCTAACGTTTTACCACATGATGGGTTAATTTTAACCAGTATTTCTAGTTTACTGAGCACTGGGTTAATACAACCTATACCATGTTGAGTTAATGTTACCAGTGTGAGTCAATTTAACTATCTAGTTTTTACAGTGTACTTTTATTTTTAAGCTTACTTTATAATCCCCACCTAAAACTATGGATAACTGTATTTCCTGATCATTAACGTGGAGTGTTGGTTGGCCAATGAGGGAATTGATATCTTCCGAAACTGGTGTGCATACATTCTGTAAGTAGTGATAATCTTCATGACCAGAAATTATGGCAAATGTATGATGACCTAGCATTATTATTATTATTACTATTATCATTACTATTATTATTATGTCGCTTACCTGCAGCTGAGAGACAATTGCTATCAAGTAAGAGAAATGAAAAGGAGAGTAGGACATATGATGTTGAACGGTGAAAAGGAACTTCATCACCTCTTAATTTAACAGTTACAGGTGATTTTTATTGATCACTGTCCTAAATAAAAATATTAATTTATGTCTTAACCAAAAATAAAACTCAAAAGGTAACTCACTTGCTCTGAGAGAATTTCTGCCATATGTTCACGCAATGACCAAAAGCATCCAATGTAACTGTGTGGTGATCGTTGTATGGGTACATTAGATGATATCATTTTGCGTCTTTCTTTTATCAGGTAGGAGTGAGGAAATGATAAATGCATCATTGATAGCTCGTGATAAAATTCATCTGAGACACCAAAACCGTCAAATAGGAACAATATCTCGTCTATTGATGCTGAAAGAGAAGTTGAAGAAGACTCATTACCATGAGATACACGTAATTGCTCCTGTCATAGCTGTGAGACAGATGATTCATACCCCAAAGTAATGACTTCCTTTGATTTCCTCATTTTCGGAAAAATATTAGTGACATCTAAATTAAAGGAGTCCAAAAACCAGAGAGCTTTTTTTGCATAATCCTTTATTTGCTGTGATTTTTCTCCTTTTCTGTCTTATACCAACTTCATCTATACCTTTCCCCCTATTCTCCTTTCTGTCAGTGTAGATATGAATATCTGCTAGTATTTCATTGATGATGGCATTTCTCTCTTCCAGTTCTGTTCTATTTATATAAAGTAATAATAGCTTATTTTTTTACAGTTAAAATGTACTTTATTGCCTCCATAGGTTCAGCAAGAGGTACAATGTCTTGTACTTTAACATCAATCATGAAGCTCTTGGTCTGTAGTGACTCCCGCATTCTTATTGAGATATGTGACAGATTGCTTTAAAGTTTTCTAGGTTTACAGCAAAGTCTGGCTTCTAGCAAACCTATGATAGGTACTTTTGGTTCCTTCAGGATGGGTTTAAGTGCTAGTAAGTTGCTTTGCTCATGCTTATTCCTGCTTTATTAATTTGAGCCACTATTGACTTCTTTTGTAGCTGCAAATTAAAGTTCCAGTGATGAAGAGCCTTGTAAGAGATTTGGAGGCAGCAGTGGACATCATCCGAGCTGTTAGATCTGGTCTTGTTTGTTGCAGCAGTCCTGAGAGTAAGTTTATGCGCCAATTTATTTGGCTATTTCATTATTATTCATGAGTTAATTAATTAAAATTGATTGTTATTCATGGTGCTCATAATGGTGCCGCCTATAATGCTAGTTGTAATATCTATGAATGTTCTTAACAAACTACGGATTACTTTCATTCTCTAATTATAAACGGAAAGGTTATGTAGGTGTTTTCAATATGCAAAGCTTACAAAGTAGAAAATTTTTTTATTATAAGTTTATACATAGAAAACATTAAGTACAATGGCGGTCTATGAAGAACTTCTTTGACGAATTGTTCCAAAGAATTTGCCGAAATCTTAACTATAACTAAGAGAAGAAAAGGAACAAACATTAGGATAGTATAATAAGCCTACAATCATCATATTAGATCTTACCTTCCTGAAACAGCAAGTTACTTTAATTTCCATTGCCTTTTCCTGATATCACACCCTTGAGAATCCTGAAATTTACTGATAATGTTGTTCCTTATACTACTCCGTGTCCAATCATTTCTGGACATGGCAAGTGTATATACAAAGTCTAGCAATGAATTAGAGCTTTCCCTATTTCACAAGTAAAGAAAGTAAGCATGAAAGAGAGCCTTGTACCACTACCTCGAGACCAGGCCCACTTCTCTTCTCCACTGCTTTGCATGGTCAAGAAGGCTTAAAAACACGAAAACACGATGGTTTGCTTTTATATATGCCTTCTGTAGGTCCTACTCCAGGTATCGTGTAGGTTTTAGGCTTGATCTCTCTATAGAAACAGAGAAATGGGAGAAAACACGCTCCCTGTCTGAGTTGCTTTGAAACCACACCCACTTTATTTCTCCATTGGTTTCTATGGCGGGTGTTAGGCAAAACAGTTTCCCTTCTTTCTATGTGCTTCATATACCTTTTAGTCACTTGTGATAGCTCCTTAGACTCCTCAGACATAGAAGAGAAAGAATCTGTTTGCTATTTTTTGAGCGCTTCGTGTATGAGTGGTGAAGCAAGCCCTGATTGTAGCCTAACTACACGACGATGGTTTCTCCCTCTGTAACTTAGAGCCACAAGCTAGCAGCTTTCAACCTAAGAAACTGTAAGGAGAAGGTTAGATAAATCCTACAAAGTCTCTACTTTGCCCATAAAACCAGTTTTAAAGCTTTTATACACATGAAAATGCATGCGCGACTATAGTCGCGCATATGCACTCATTACTGTTGTGGGCGCACGACTATAGTCGTGAGTATGTGTCAAAGTGTTATAAGGGTCGATATGACTGGTTCTGCAATGCAAAGACTTACAGTTCTAAACAGGCGTAATTGTTCTGTCTCTACCATCTGGTAACTCCATGACTCATTCAAGGAGTAGAAGATTGAGTTCAGCCTATATCATCACTATGTGTTTTTCTGAAATTTCTCCAATTAACTTTTAATATCACAAATAATTGATTTTTCTTTTAATTTTTGTGAAATATTAATGGTAGAGGCAGCCATGCAGTTATATCAGTTGTCTTTTCAGTTAATGATTTAAAGTAGTTATAAAATTTCTTATGCTAGTTGATTTGTGTATGATGCTGATGACTTTCCAGTTGGTGTTAAGAAACAATTAAGGTTCTACAATTATAGCGTAAATATATAATTTACTGATTATGAAGTGCAGGCAGTCAGTTAAGACAAAGAGAACGTTTCATAAAGAAAGTAAGCCCACATTCATGAGGAAAAAGTGACTTTTATCCAAAAAGTGCTTTTGCAAACTTCTGCAGTTGAAAAAAGGAATAAGTACCAAAGTGGATACATTTGGCTCTTCAACAGTATTGCATGATATTAGAGCCATTTTTAGTGCTTAGAAGTGAAAGATTTGACACAAGGCATCACAATAATTATTACTTTTATTCCTTTTTATGCCTTCAATAATTTAGAATACGGTACAGCAAAGAACAAGGAATTTGTTGGTACAAGACTGTGTCAAATGGAAATTTTGTCTCGAAAGGTGCGATTCTTTTGAATTGCAAACACTTCATTCTTTTAAGTCAACAAGCCCTGCTATACTATGTCCCAACTGAGAATGGACAGGAAGTGGATACAGCTGCATTGGAATTTGAAAAATGTAATCTACATCACTGAAGACGTGTTATAATGATATTCATAGAGACATGGCCGATAATTCAGCTGTGTTGTTTCACTCTTAAAAAGAGTCTTGCTGTTGCTAATAAGCAGTACAGTAGCTACTAGAGTCAACTAGTCTTCATAAAGACCATAATTATCAGAAAATCACGCTCTGTTAGCTTCAAAGAAAAAGAATTATCAGTTTGGGCGCTGGACCACATGTGCTTATGTAAACTATGACATCATAAAATGTCATTGCGGTTAGCGTTGGTATGCCATTGAGTTTATAGGGAAAACCCGGTTCTAAGGGTTCACAAGGGCTGAGAGACCCAAGACCTTAGATCCTGAAGTGGCATCAGGTGATTAAGAAACTGTAAAAGTCTCATCCTTATCCCACATTTCTATAAAAAGTTATTCCAGTTTTTCTTGGTCCAAACTCAGTTGGGACATAGTATACCTGTTGCAAACTACTGCTACTGTCTACTTATTACATGGATAATTTTTATTGCCTAGGATCAGATTTATTTTTAGATTTTATTAGCTGAAATTAACTTTACTGCACAAAAATTATTTGCTCATGTAACGATTCTTATGATGTACAAGCAATACTATAATATAATTCAACAGTTACTGGCCATTACCACATCATACGTGACGATATTGAATCGTACAGAATATGTCAAGAAAATGACCTTCAGCCAAAGTTATTTTTATACAAACATTTTGAAACGAAAATTCTGCATTGTAAATTGGAATATTTTGTATTTCCTACACTTTGTTCCTTCCAAGCCCTGCTGCCTATTGCAAACTCTACTGCTACCATCTCCATCAAATGGCTTATTATGTGGATCATTTATTGCCTAGGATGAAAAGATTTGACACCAGGCATCAGAATGTTAATCTTTTTTTATGTTGCAATCATAATTTGAAGATTTTTTTTTGTTGATAAGGTACAGTATTTGAATGAATGTAAGTCAATGTTGTTTATCATTGCACAAAATTAAATAATTACGCCCATGTAATGGTAGTGGTGACATTGTTTTTTTTGTTTATAACTGTGTACATGAAATGGCAGGGAGGCACACTGACTTGTCTCCTTTTATTCATTCATTCCTATAAATTTCATGTTTTATACCTTTTTTTTTTGCTATACCAGGTGATGGGAGGTCTTCATTTTAGATTCTATTTTGTTCAAAAGAAAATTTCATTAACTTGACTCTTACTCATAGTAACCTGATCCTTTCATTACTTCATGAAAGTTTATCTCCTCTAAGCACCTCCGTCAGATACTGGAGCTGTTCCTCCTGTGAGTGTCAGAGTTTACACAAGATAAAGGCAGCATTATAAAGATGGCTACTTTCACTTTTTGTACTCTGGGAATGATGAACTTGTTTTCATATTACTGATTGCCATTACCGATGTCTGTTCTATGTGCTTTCAGTAAGTTTTATGCAGTCAAGTGATGCAATTTTTTAACAATTGACACGGGAAAAAATACATGAAAAGCAATATATTTTTTTACGAGAGTCCAGTGATTGCATTGATTGTGGCACATCCATGCCTTTAATTGGCCAGCAGCACAAATTAGCTTTCAGCAGACGGCTTCTAACCTTTGATGCTGTGTTTCAGTTTAAAATTTGCCAGTTAACATAAGGACACTGAGTTCAATGAAAGACTAATTCAGTTTTTATGAAGATTTTGTTTGTAGCACTTGCAAGTGTCTAAATGTTTTTGTTATTCCAGTACACTACGGTCATCTTCCTAAGATAAACCATGTTGCTGTATTAAATGACAACTGTTGTCATACTTTAATCTTTATTTTAAAACATAAGGGGTTTTTAAGTTTTTGCAAGAAAACTCGAATTGTTTCATACTCTTTTCCTCATATTGACTTCTTTTGCAGGCATGGAGGATCATCCCAGAATTAAGGAATATGGCACCTTAGAAAATGTGAGATATTTGCAAGTGAAGCTTTTTAGAGAAAAGGGAAGTTATTAAAATAAAAATTGAAATTTGAAGCCAAAAATTCTTTATGATGTCATTCTTGCTAATGCCTAATCATTCATTAAATGTTAAGAACAGATATCACCGGCCACAACAATAACAGGGAAGTTGATATTGCAATTAATGAAGCTAACGTTTTGAATAACAGTTCTGTTCCACATAACCTATGCATAAACTCCTCTTTTTCTACACCTAAAGGAAAAAAATAAAATGAGAAATTTTGATAAGAATTAATGATGATAAAGTGATTAACACACGTTTCTTGCCACACGTATATCTCATGAAAGGAGAGTATGATGATACATTGGAGTGGCCATCCATTTCCAGGAAAAGTTACTACAACACTACTGAATCAACTGGAGGATAAGAATAATAGCAAATATATGTTATCATTTAATGCTGATTACTGTATGGAAAGAGTCACGGAAGGCTGTAGTTCATTTGGATGTGGCTTAATGCATTACATACATGTATCACATGTAAATTTTAAGCTTGATCTATTAGATAATTGCCAGTATCTGTTTGAAAAGGGAATCCAGGACCTTTCACAATACTGATTGGCAGCATATCTTGCACTATCATGGAAGCTTATTCATTTGCTATGCTGAGTAGATAGACACCTGGTCCAAGTAAATGCATGAGCTCATTTAAGCGCAGGGTCAAAGGGTTAAACTAAGAAAACATACGCCTGGTTTCCATTAAACGCCTGACCCATATTAATGCCTGGGCATGGCATCAAACACCCACATGACACACCCATACACGTGTTGATATTGCAGTAGAGAAACATGGCAAGCAAAGCGAAGGAAAGGCATAGATCTTTTGATGTTTCCTTAAGTTGAGGGCAGCAGAGAAAGAAACAAAAGAAGCAGCTGCCAGGGAGTTTGATGTTGACTCTAAACAAATAAGAGAATGGTGCAAACAGAAGGAAAAGCTACTCGAGCAACAAAAGACTGGGCGGTTGAGGAAAAGATTAGCTAGGTGGGCGAAAAGCTCGGTATGAAGGTATGGAGGAGTCTTGTTTAGTTGGATTAAAGATTTGAGAGAAAGAAACCTACTTGTGTCCCAAAGAATGATTGTAGTTCAAGCTAAGGAACTGTATAAACAAAATCCCACAGCTGCTAGTTTTAAAGCCAGTACTGGCTGGCTTTGACGATTTATTAAAAGACATGGCCTATCACTTCGACGTAAGACCACAATTTTCTAAGCAATACCAGCAAACTCCATTCCAAAACTGGTTAGCTTTATCATTCATTTTAAGAAAGCTCCAACGTAATAACAAGTATCTTAAAGAATGCATATATGCAATGGATGAAACAGCATTATGGTTTGATATGCCATCTACACAACTGTTGCCAGTACTGGCACTAGAGCTGTTCCAGTGAAAACAACTGGGCATGAGAAGGACCACTTTACAGTTGTACTGACAGCCCGTACTGATGGGAAAAAGATGAGGCCATGTTGTTTTTAAAGGGAAGGGAACACGTTCGATAAAACAACTATAAAGTATTCCTGATATTGTTGTTGCTTTTAGCACAAATGGCTGGATGAGTGACTCCCTTACAGCTGATTATCTCAGAAAAATTATTCGCCAGCTGTCCTTTTGAAAACGTCTTCTCATCTGGGATGCTTACTGGTGTCATACTAGTGCAGCTACAAAGGCAGAACTAGATTGGTTGAAACTTGATACTGCAATTGTACCTGAAGGATGTACAAAGTTTATTCGGGCAGCCGACGTTGCTTGGAACGCATGTTTTCAGGGTCATATGCGAAGTGAATATGATGTATGATTAGCTGAACCAAGTGTTCATGAATATACCATAAATGGTAATCTTAAACCACCAAGTCGTACCCTGCTTTGTCAATGGGTCAAGTCTGCCTTGGATGCTGTTCCTATTGAGACTGTAAAGAAATCATTCATTTCATGTGCCATAACTGCACCATTAGATGGGAAAGACGAAGACAAGATACATTGCTTCAAACCCAATCAGCCATGTAATGGAGGAAGAGCTAAACTGCAAGAGGAAATGGATCGCTTTCTCAATTACAATGATGAATCTGAAGAAGACCCATTTCCTTCAGATGAAGATGAAGAGGAAACAGAAAATAATGAAACGCTAATAGACAATTGTGATGATGACAGATGTGAAGAAACTAGTGATAATGATGTGTATACAACAGATGATACAGAGTAAACTGCACTATATTCACTTAACATTGATTTGATTTATTTATTATTGATTTTTCAGTTACAATTTACATTACATCTTTCATTATTGTATAATCAATAATAACAATAATAAATTTCTGGAATCTTTCGAGTTTTTTGATTGCTCTTTGATTTCCAATAAATGTGTATCTACAAGGAACTTCTTAGCCAAGCTTAAGCTTTCTTCTTACAGTAATCACACTCTATTTTACCTCAGTGACTTAAAAAGAACCATTAAACTCGAGAGAACGACCGTGGTAAGTGTCCTACGATCTTATTGTCTTTCTCCACAGATACCGCATACTAGTCATGTTCATTACCATGATTGTGGTCTACCAACAACTCCTCACCAAGCACAGGGGTGCAGATTGACTTATAAACATTATGTCCCCTAGCAACACTGTCAACATGCAACTCGGCAGCCATATTTTTTAATTAAAGGATGTGGCAATATTTATTCTACACGTGGATTTCATTTCCTGAGTTTAAATTAACGCCTAGCTTGAATAAGCTCCTGGGAAAGAGCATAGGCGTAGCCAGCCTAAGAAGAGAGGTGAGGCAAAAGGGAAGGGGAGCAAAATGGCACGCGAAGCGCGCCACGATTTTGACCACACCCTCTTTCTCGCCAACATATTTACGCATATTTTCACGCACAGTACAAGATGATAATAATCTTGTACTTACGAAATATTATTACATTCATTATGATGATCCTGGTTCAGTTGCCTAGTAGGCCGTTTTGGGTTTGAGGGGAAAAATGAAAGCACTGAAGCTTGTCTTTTGCTTGCCATCTTAAGGCAGCGAAACAAGCTCTCATGATCGGTTTCCTGAGAGAATATCCTGTACAGTCACTAGAGGAGTGTAAAAGCTAGGTTTACATGCAACAAAACAATAAAAAGTGCATGGGCGACTGAGTTTTGATGCAAAAAGTGCTTTAAAGTTGACATTAATATTTTTAATAATTTGATTATAATTTATAATGATTCATTCAATGAAAGTCAACTGCCTTCCAGTATAGATCTGTCTCAAAACTGTCACTTTCACCATGTGGAGGGATACTTAGCAATAGTTCTTCGTTGTCATCTTGAGACAAAGGGCACCTGATAGATACTTGATGTTGCCTTGGAAAACGCAAATAAACATACACATTTACACAAAACCAAAGCAATTACATTTGCATTATAAATAGTACAACAACACCCCAGCTGCAAATTGCGTGAGTACAAGACAAGTGTCAGCTTTAAAACCATTTGCTTAGAATATGTAATATATTACAACTACAATAAATTTTTCAAAATACAGGAGAGTTGTCTGATCTAATGTTTGGCACATTCACACTCACCAATTCATCCTCCACAGCAATGGGGCCATTCCAGTCAATTCCATAATATTGCAAATCATTCTATAAAAATACAAAGTACATGTACATGATTGGTATTCAGTATTGTTAAATTTTTGCTTCACTGATACCTTCATTATAACTTTTGCTCAAGCCTTGGATCCATAGTTGTATTGGTGACATATTGCGACAAGTGGACAATTGACTAAAAGCTGTGCCTATCCTACCTAGGTAAATATAGTGCAAACAAGAAAGGTGCTGCTCATTATCAATATCCAGTATACACTGCTCTTCCATTTCGTAAAAGACGGAATAGAAAGTAGTCAGACAGCCTTGGAAGACATCCCTCCGCAGCCTTTCTATTTGCTGATTGTGCACAGACCTACCAATATAAAGCTTCACTTTCCCGCTCCTCTTTGCTGTACCTTAAATTCTGCCACTTGCACATTTTCTCCACCTCTTACACGACTTGGAAGGCCTAGCCTGATGACACCATCTCTAAATAGTTCCACAACCGTTTCAGCTCTATTGTTGTCAGAAACTTGAAGATATACAATCTGTCTGCTAAAGCCATCAATACAGCCATGAATGACTAGTTTCTACCTAAATTAAAATCAGAATACATCACAGACACAATATAGACGCTTTATCGAACATGTAAAATGTGGTAGTTAGATGTACAAAATAGTTATTGTCACAACAATGTGGGTTAAATTTGATTTTTGATTTTGAGTGCTTAGAAGCAGGTCAAACACACTAGGTCAGTTAGACTAATTAATTAAAGCATCATTAAAACAGCTTACTGAATCAGCTTATGGTTGCCGTCAATATAATACAAGCATTTCGAACTGTCAGTCTTCGCATTGCAGTACCAATCATGTCAACCCTTCTTAAGGAGTCTCTTTTTCGAAACTGCTGTACTATGTATCCTCTACTGATGAGAAAGCCCTTCAATTGAGCGTTAACACATATGTTAGTCCCGATGAATGCTACTGACAATTTCATCCAGCTCTGAATCTGACATACACAAATAAAACTATCTTACAAAGATACTGCAGTCAGTCATTCTTCTTCTAATGGTGCTCACAGAAATTCCAAGGATTCTGGATATATGAGGTACAGTGAATTGGTGCTCCAACAAGAATTCCAGATTCTTGTGTGAAACCATGTATTTGAGCCTACCAGGCAGGGGCGGATCTAGGAGTGTGCCAGGGTGAGCCAGGCCCACCCAAAAATTTTGTGCAGTAATTTAAATTGAACTTTTTAATGTGGATGACTACGTACTAGAAAAAAAAATTTTTAAAATTATTTAGTGCATGGTTGAGCCTCTGTTGGATTTGAACCTATAAAATGAATTCAAACAAGC
>NW_003546267.1:208395-225779 GCF_000090795.2 Amphimedon queenslandica | reverse complement strand
TTTTTGTATTTTCGTTGGTCATTCGGAATACTACATCATCTTGTTTTTTTTTAATTTTTTTATGTTCTTGTTTTTGTTGATTTTTTAATAATATTTCGTATTTTCATTGGTCGTTCGGAATCCTACTTCATCTTGTTTTTTTTTAATTTTTTATGTTCTTGTTTGTGTTGATTTTTTAATAATATTTCGTATTTTCATTGGTCGTTCGGAATCCTACTTCATCTTGTTTTTTTTAATTTTTTATGTTCTTGTTTCTGTTGATTTTAAAAATAATATTTATAGTATTTCTTTAGTTGCAATTGTAATACTTGTTGATTTTATACAAACAATAATTTTCTTTATTATTATCATTGTTATAACATTTATGAGAGACAGAATTGAATAGACATGCTGAAGGAATATCAACTATCCTGATGACAAGTGAAACTAATACTAGTCTTGACACAAGTCCTTGTTCAAGAATCTGTGAGCTAAGAGTGTCCATCTTCCCTGCTATTCCTGTTCTTCCAGGCTGTTTTCAAGTTCATAACATTAATTAATTGTTTGTTTTTTTAAATAAAATAAAATAACACACTTGATAAATCAGTAACATGTAAAATCAATACCTTCTTTTGCTGGAAACCTCCACTAAAGTATTGCAGTAAGTTGATTCTAACCAAGCATAGCTTGGTAAAAAAATAACTTACTTTTTCCAGAGCTGCAGATCTGAGCATGCGCGACCACACCCAAATTTTGGAGCACATGGCAAGCTTCCTTTAATTAAAAAAATGGCGGCATGTAGCTAAGATGGCTCGACCAGCAGTCACAGTATCACTTTTTCCTTACTTGAAGAATGATCTGATGGGACATGGACCTGCGCATAGACTGTTGGAGTAGATTGGTGTAAGAATTATTCTTGTAGCACCAACTGATACTGAGATACACACCGACAACTGGATTGACAGGACTTGATGATGATGATGATGATGATGATGACGATGAAGATGAAAAAAGGTGGCTGAACAAAATGGCCGGTTCGCCGATTTTTGACTTTTCGCTTTGACAAGGTCTAGAGCCACGCTAGTTGTACCATTGGAGTCCTCTGGTCAAGATAAGGTCCTCTATAAAGTCTGGTGAGCATAGGAGCTCGTTTTTCCGGGATAGCAAGGCTGCAAAAGTCGTGGCAGCCATTTTGTTTGGGGGTGAATCCTACTTAGTAACGCTTCCACGTTACTAATATACTGTTTTTGTTGAGCATTAATTTTTAAGCAGTGAATTGCTTGGTACAATTTTGAAGAGCATTTCTTAATTTTTAGGTAATCTTGAAAGTGCATCCAAGGCAGTTGAAAAGAAGCATCATAAACTATTGAAAAGTAAGTAAAATAAACAATATTTGTTAAAAACAAAATTAGATCTATATTTAACAGAAATATAGTTTGATGAGAGGAGTTTGAAATGTTGTATTTGTTACAGGAGGCCTAAAAGACAACAAGAAAGTTAAAAAATTAATTGTATTATTATGAACAAGTGTGATGCTGAAACATTTTTGCTACAATTAAGTTATAATTTAATTGCAAGTGATATTAAGAATAAAAATTTGACAGTAATGGAATGAAGGAACTTGACAGAAGTGGCATTCTATGTCATGATTCCAGGCTTTAACTTAAGTTAAATAAGGAAAAGTTATCCTATATGTGTATGTGTATGAGTCTTCAAAACTAAATTTTGAAAGTTTGAATGAAGTGGCATTGCTTGTAAATTTAAGTGTCATACATGCATAATGTACAGGAAATAAAGAAAGAATTAAACTTAAGTATTATAAACTTACCTAGGTTTATTGATAAAGCTCCAGTGTGAGATAGAGAGGGACAGAGAGAAAGGAAGACACATGGGGGTGGGAAGAAGGAACTGAGGGAGGGAGGGAGAGAGAGAATTATGAATACGTTTGTATAAATCTGACAATGCCTACAAAACATTGTGAACTTGTGGGTCTTAAGGAGAGCTGGAGGCATGATTATGAAAGTACATGTACATTCATTTATAGAGTTTGAATAAAATAAATAGTGAAGGTTTGCGTATAAGAGTTTGAATAAGAGTGGGTATTGGGTAGAAAAACTACCAGTAGTTGCAAAAATGGCTAGTACATTTACTATGCAGCTGAAGCAGCAAGTGTAGTTTGTTCATGTGTATACTTAAACTGAGTGAAGAAATATGGACTCTTCAAATGCAAATACATGTACATGCACAAGAGTGTAAATGTGACACTCTGAGCAATGAGTGTAAGTCTGCATGTCATGTAGATACAATATGAAAACTACATCTTGACATAACTGGTTAACCTGACACGGCAGCTCTAAACTACATGTAGATGTACATGCATTAAAGGAGTTACCATATAGTGGGACATTTTGAAGGGAGTTAAAATTTGGTGAATTGCTAAATTCTGGTGATTGGCAGATTTTTATTATAGGCTCTGGCTATAAAAACACCAAATTTGCCAAATTTAATTGCCTCCAAAATTTCCCCTATACAATTTGTTTTGAAGAATTAAATAAAGATCACAACATTAAAGGATACAAAATATAGAAAAAAAAAGGATGCAAAGCGGGTTAGCATACACATACATGTACTAGCATACTTGTAGAAACAGTTACAGGCTTTAAGCTGTATCCGTATTTTACTGTTGAACAGGAGCCCAATCTTAAATTAATTGACCATTTGCTGGAAATAAGCTCATGACTCTTGCTCGTTTCATATCCACCATTTTATTTGTGGCAATACCTGCTAATTAATAAAATAAATAATGAATATTTTCCCCAATAAAGATCCCTCGCTAAGGTCACTATAACTACAGTACCCCATTACAAATGTGGGCAGGCGGATTTTTTTATTACTTTACTCAATATAACTAGTATAAACAACTGCAATACTGTAGGTTGTGACATATTCATGGCTGCTAATATTCACAATTTGTTACTGTGACCAGCAATTATCAAGCATGTACATGTATACCAGATGTAATTGATATTAAGCCTTCTGATGCAGTGTTATTGAGTTTCTATTACTTTTTACTAGCCCTTGGTCTTATTGAAGCTGCTTTCACCAGTTTTCAGAACTCACCACTGTATCTTGAAACTCTCTACCCATTCCAGTTGTGGTTTGTTATCACAACTGGCCAACTACCAATAATTTTTAGCAAGGAGGTTGGAGGTAGAGGTTCATACAAGAAGCTAACGGAAATAGAACAAGTCACTATTAGTAAATGGCTCCACTAAAGCTGCTAAAGAACAAAAAATTTGCTGAAGACTGTAAATACGTGGTCTTGTTGTCACAGCAACGCTCTATTAGTTTCTATGCTACTTCACTATACTTTTATTATTGCAAATATTTGCAGCCGTGAATATTACCTATAGTATTAAAATAGTGAAGGCCCTAGGGGGGACCATGTGGTTGGGAAACAGGTATAAATCTAATTGGAGTGGCCTAAATATAATAGTAGTAGGACATGGCCATGCATGGTCCATGGAAGCCACTCCCTAATCGAGGCTGCATGTACATGCACATGGATTGGGGAGGGCGTTTAAACCCCACCATCTAACATACCCATTAGTTTTGCCCCACCCCTTCGCTTACCTGCGAAGGAAGGATCTGCAAAAGATGTTCAAGGGACTCTATCCTCAACTTTTCTTAGCTGCAAAGCATCTGTTTCAGCTATTTTGACCAATCTGGTCTCCTCTGTCACATGATGTAGCTCAACCACATGATCTTTGCACACATTTTAGATGGCAGTGCACAGTCTCCAGACCTTTCCTCAAGCTCTGCAGGTAGCGAAAGGGCTTGGCGAGACTACATTCCCATAAATGTATAAAATAGGCAATTTACTTTATATATTTATCTTACTTGAAGTCATTGAAGTAATGAAGAGAATGAAGGCAAATCGAAGCATAAATACAAAACTCTGTGGACAAATAATTAATAAAAATTATTTACATTTATCATTTTACAATAATTTCTCTCACTTCAAGAGAATCTTGGAGTAAGTAGATAGGGTGTTTAGGCAAGCACATCATCTCAATCTCACCATAGATCGGTCAGTGAGAGCAGAACAAAGGAGCCCCCATTGAATAATACTGAGCATGCGCAGTAGGATGCATCAAAATGGCGTCCAATCACTTGGTGAGTCAGTATGTGCTTGAAAATGACGACAAAATCATTTTGTAGAATTACAATGCCAAGCCACACTGCACTAGCGTCCCTGAAGTGCAACACAATGGTGCAAAAATCATATTTCTAGGATAAAAACTGTAGGACTAGTTCTTCCTTAACTGTGGAAGGAGAAATCTGAACATTTGGTGCATGCAGGCATGCATGCATTTATTTGCCGTATAGCTATCTTATGGTAGTTTTTAACTACTTTTTATAACACTGACCTGTTTTAATAAAATTATACAGGACATCTTGACAGTCAGATAAGCCATAAAGAATTCCTGAAGATTTACACAGACTCCATGCTTCTGGGATGGCATCCATTTTTGGGGTGCGCTCGTCCAACTCAACCTTACATACCAAGCACTAGCGCTTGGTAATACTGTGAAACATGACTATGCAAACAATTTGTGAACCACAAAGGAGCTCATTTTAACAACTTTAATCTTCAAAATTATGACTTTGAATGTAGAGCCTGTAGGCCTTGCCTTGTTGGCCACACCCACAATATACGACACCAAAAATCATCAAGGCCCACCCAATCCTAGATCTGCCCCTGCTACCAGGAAGTCCTGTTTGTGCAATAGGGGGAATCTGCCTATCTCTCCTTGCCAACAATGATTCACTGAGCCTTTGCATATAATGAACTAGCGAGATGCAGTTTTAATTATGTCTATCTCATGTTTTTGTTCATAAGACAAATCGCCGGAGAATTCCAAAACTATCAGCTCTCTGTAGGCAATCTCGTTAAATAGATTCCAGCATATCCCAAGGCACAAAGCTCTCTGTAGGCAATCTCGTTCAATAGATTCCAGCATATCCCAAGGCACAATTCTGCCATCTAGAAAAGGTGCCAAGTTGTTCATTATTCCCATCAGAATGTTGACACAAATATCTGCCATTTTGAAATTTATTATGGTGGGCGTAACCGGGTGTTGCACACCCCTTATGCATATATGCATTGCATGACATTACATACAATAGAGTAAATGAAATCTTATTTTATAACAAAATGAACAGATTTAATTTATTTATAAATGCAAGTAAAGGTCATAGAAGTTTGCATGACTAAGACCGAGCTGAGGCATAGACAAATGAGTGATGGGATGCAAATTATTAAAGCTGCTGAGTGAATTGATCTAAAACAATAGAACAAATGTTAAACCGGCCGGGACCTAATGAAGGGAGCAGGGAGTTCCAAAGCCTTGGGAGTCTTCTAAAATGAGAAGTGTCTAATTGTACTACCAGTCGAAGATCCTAAAAAACTATAATAAAAAATTTTAAATATATGCAAAGGATGACAACAGGTTTTTTAACAAGGATATCTATTTTTTAGTACCGAATAATTAACAAAGTGATGTCCCATTTATAATTATTCTGAGCCAAAATCATTCAGTACCTTCCACTCGTTTCAATCATTAGTTTCATGTCAGTCTTTTTATAAAATGGATCAGTCGCAGACCAGAGAGCCTGTATTTGATTTCTATTCTACTAGAGATAGTCGGGTCCCAAGGTTCTGACAGCTTTACAGATGTGGTTTGTTTAAGGGTATCAGCATAAATTACAAGTAGGACAGCCACCATTATAGGCTAATAAAACCCCACCTTTACCCTTTACCAGCAAGAAACAAGACTTAGACTGACAGTAACATTTCAACGGTTCAACAGGAAGAGCCTTGTTAGCAGCCGCAGTATATGAAGAGCAGAAGAGGACACTCCAATCAATCGATCACTCCTAACAGTCACTGCAAAGAACAATCCAATCAATTGACCACTCCTCACTCACTACACTATTACACGTGGTGTGCTGGACACTCCTGTCTTTTATTATAATTACTAATTTTGACATGAATCACCTGCCATAGAAATGGCCTAGTATTGTTTAGAACAACATCTAACTAGTTGATTTTAACCCCTGTCTATTGCTTCTTTTGAATATAAGCACAGCTGTGCATAAAGCATAGACACATTGCCTTAGCCTGTCACCTCAGGCAGGGCCGCTGAGAGCTTTGGAGGGGCCCAGGGGAGGAAATTGTGGCTCGCAAAGTGCTCCAAAAATTTTTCAGTTTTAATTATATTCATAGTGAGTGTGGTCAAAATTAATTAATTTTACCTGCACGCATGATAACATACACTTTGTCTATTGAATTTCAACTAGCTAGGAAGATTGATGTTGATGATATCATGATTTTTTTGCTTGGCAAAAGGCCAGAAGGCCCATCTTCTGTAATAATTTTGTTTAATTAAGTTCTTAAAAAATTTCTTGGGGCCCTTAAAATTGTGGGGCCCAAGGCATTTGCTCCTTTTGCCCCCCTCTCAGTGGCCCTGACCTCAGGCTTGCTAGTAGGGTTTGTAAACTACATTTAAACATTAATCACATCAATACTTATGGTTATATACGCTACAAAGTGAATCTCATGCCATTTGAGTTAATCGTGACTACATACATACTTAAGCGTATGTATACAGCAGTGCATAGAGCATAGACCCACTGCCTTAGCCTTTGGCCTCAGGCTTTCTAGCAGGGACTCTAAACTACATCTACACATTCATGACATCAATACCAATGGTTATCTATGCTACAAAGTGAATCTGATATCATTTGAGCTATTCCTAAATACATACACACTTGTGCAGTGTATTATTAAGCACAAAGCCAAAGTATTTCTTTTATTATTTTAAAATTAAGATAGGGACCAGGAAAGGGCTAGTATTGTGTACAACAACTAGTTTTATGTCTTACAGTAGTATTTAGACATCAAACTAGTTGATTTCATTCCCAGTCTATTGCTTCATTTGAATATATACATAGCAGGGCTTTGAGCGTGGCCTCACCTCAGGCTTGCTAGTAGGGACTCTAAACTTCATTTACAAATTATTAATGTGAACGCCAATAGTTATCTACGCTACAAGGTGAATCTGATGTCATTTGAGCTAATCCAGACAACATACATACTTATGCATTTACACACAGCAGTTCATAGAGCAGAGACCCATTGCCTTAGCCTGTGACGTGAGGCTTTCTAGCAGGGACTCTAAACTACATGTACACTTTCATGACCAATGGTTATCTACACTACAAAGTGAAACTGATATCACTTGAGCTATTCCTGAATACTTACATACTTGTGCAGTGTATGATTGAGGATAAAGCAAATTTTTTTATTTTTTAAAATTCAAGATAGAGACCGAGAAAAGGGCTAGTCTTGTTCAGAACTAATAGTTTTATTTTTTACAGTAATATTGTGATATCTTAACCAGTTGATTTTATTCCAAGTATATTGCCTCATTTGAATACATCATAGATTGAGTAGGGGAACTGGATTGGAAATGGATATTGATCACGTCATTTTTCACGTCAGTTTCATAGTGTCATCGGCACGCGCCTTTGATGATTATCCTTGTTTCGCTTGTGGGTGTGGTTTAGCAGCTATGGCTGTTGTCTCATTGGCAAGTTAGATTGGTAAAACGAGTGATAAACAGCAATAATCGGCAATATTTCTCTTTACTTTATATACATTAAGGTTAGTAAAGGTGTCATGTTTATTTTTCTTTCATAAAAAGAAGTATTTAAAGCTATTTACCTCATTCCAACAATTAATAGCACAATTCACACCTAGATTCACACTTGTTGTACCTGTTTTGATTTAATGATATAATTTACTTCTGTTTTGAAGGGTTTTCATTGTACTTTTCATGCATGCTTATGGAATGACATGCTAACTTGGCTTAATTTGCATTAAGTTAACTTAGTATAATACATAAATGATGCATTTTATTGATGTGTTTTGTGTACCTGTACCAAGCTACCAAGTGTTCAGTTTTAATTGTTCTATCTCTCGAGCAATAGTATGAATATGTTAGAATGGAACTGTAAAGTTTACCTCTATACTTTATTACAGATTTTACTTGTTTATGATGCGACGAAAGCACCGTCTTTCCTATAAAAAGAATTATGAGAGAAAGAGACGAAGCTCTTCAATCTCTAGCTGTCTCAGCAGTACTACAAGTGAGTTGGAATCATCTTTATCTAACAATGATGAACATAATTCTACTAGTACATGTACCTCAGAC
This sequence comes from Amphimedon queenslandica, assembly GCF_000090795.2. NCBI lineage: Eukaryota > Metazoa > Porifera > Demospongiae > Haplosclerida > Niphatidae > Amphimedon > Amphimedon queenslandica. The sequence continues at coordinate 217,521 of NW_003546267.1, read as the reverse complement.
ACAAATACATGTACTTCACCCATGTGTGTCTCTGTGCCTCTACCACAATCTCCACTTTCTTCTCTGATTCCTCAGGCTCAGACTGAACCCAGTTATAATGAGTTGGTACAGTTACAGTCAGGTCTTTATTTTTCTAACAAATCATGGAGTGACCAAAGTCCAGATGATTTAAACAAGTTACCCCTTTGTAAACTATCTCAACACCTTACATCCTCTACCTCATCCAGCACCAGTTTGAGAGTAACACACTGCTTAACAGTTAACTCAGATTTAACATGGCTATTATACTCAGAACAACATCTTGTGGACATCACTAAATCAAGTGCTTTGTCAGAAATTCCAGTCACATTAAACGTGGAAAGTTTACAGCAACTAATCAATATTCTTGACTGTTCAAACGTCTGTGGGGGTCAACCTGATATCCATCTAGTAAAAATGGTAATGGCAAAGAAGGGAACGGTTCTATCAAAAGATGGTAAAGTTGCTGCTTTTATTGATGATTCAGCAGTTGCTGCTGTAAAAGGTACTACTTATTATGGTACTGTTCGTACTAGAGAATGTGAAATTGTTTTACGGAATTTTTGCTGTGACTCATGTAAATCGCATCGACCTAATCTTAGAACTTTGTACAATAGATGGAACAAGCGTTGTGCAGATGAATCATCAAATGTCAGTGACTCAAGCAGTCATACTCATGATAGATACTTATTGACACCAGGAAAAAAAAGCAAAAAGTGACAATTTGAAAAGACGTGTACATGCTGCTCAAGAAACAATTAAGAGATTAATAGACACGATCAGGAAGCTATCAGAAGACAATGGCACCTTTGTTGACAAGGACTTAAATGAAGATTAGCTGAATGTAATGATTAATAGTAATGATAATGTGAAGAAAGCATATCCTGAGGGAAGTTTTTTGACATTGTTTTGGGAAGAACAGCTAAATGCTGCATCAGTCAAGGATGCACGCCTCATTAGGTGGCACCGAGTGATGGTGAAATGGTGCCTTAATCTTAAGCTCCTCTTCAGCTCAGCATATCATGCTTTGAGAAGAAGTGGCTTTATTGAATTGCCTACAGAGCGCACGCTTCGGGACTATGTCCCTTACACTTCTAACAAATGTGGTTTTCAAGATACAGTGCACCAGCAGCTTCTTCAGGAAGTGGATCAGGCATATATTCCATCAAGTCGTCGTTACGTATCTTTAATTTTAGATGAAATGAACATAAAAGGACTTGTCTATAACAAGTTCACTGGAGAGATTGTAGGGTTCACTCATCTTGGTGATGTGAATGATGATCTTCAAAGACTAGAGGAAGGAACTGATCATCCTCCATCCGTGGCTACACACACATTGGCACTAATGGTAAGTGGTCTGCTTTTCAAATTGGAGTTTCCTTATGCCCACATTTTTTAACTAATGGAATTACCGCTAAAACTTTATGTCCGATTATCTGTGAAGGTATTCGTAACATAGAATGTAGTGGTTTAAAAGTATTATGTGTAATTGCTGATGGGGCAAGTCCTAACAGGAAGTTCTTTCGAGTGCATGGTCTTGAGCATAAGTATAAACTATCAATCCATATTTATCATGTCGTCTCTGGTTATACTTTGTTGTTGATCCACCACATCTCATCAAGACAGTGAGGAACTGCTGATCCCATTCAGGCCAAACTGGCACTAGATGGATGACAGTAAGTCAATTTTACTAGTGTTAAGGGCAGAGTCTCAATGTCAGAGCTTTGATTTAAAATTTTGCAATTTAATAGATCTTAGTGTATGTTATTTATTCTTGATTATTAGTTTTACCTGTGATTACCCTAGCCATTTCGATAGGTCATCAAATAAAATGCTGTCAAGGTTTCAAAAATCTACTTCTACGTCAATTGCAATAAATTTGCAAATCTGTTAATTGTTTTAGGTTCATAAATTTATTTTTAAAAATTGCACAGACCACTTTAGTGCTCAATGATACCATCATTTATAATTTGGAGCTTTAATTAATGTCTAGTTTACAATGCAAAAATTTAAATGAAACTTTGTTTATATCAAAAACTATTCTGTATTTCTATTGGTAAAATAATTTCAGTTGCGAAATAAATAATTATTATCCTTCGTTCCATAATGGTAAGGTTTTTTAAGGCCTCAAGCTACTATTTTCATTTGCAGCCATCTTACTGCAGCAAAAAAATTAGGCTACTTTATGAATAAACACAGTATTCATGGTCTGATGACAACTTTTGCATCATAGTCACACTGTGAATTGCTAATAAAACAATTTTAACTAGAATGCCACGAAGGAAACAGAGTAAAAGATTTGAAGCTCTTCACAAGGCTAGGTGGACTGCCAGGACCGGATCAACAACAGCTGGGACATCTCTTTCCTCTACTAGTCAGGCGGGGCCTGACTATTCCTCTACTATCGCAGAAAAAAACATTGATAATAGAAATGAGTTAGGCAGCCTAGCACCACCGCACACTTTCAATCAATAGCACATCCTAAAATATTCTAAATAGATCTAGAGTAACATAGGTGTAAAAGGATGTGATATAGACCTGAGGTCAGTGTTTAAGCAAGGTTTAATAGGATGTGACATGTCTCACGAGAGTACCCCGCCATTATCATTGACTGAAATTAAATTTAGCTTAGCATCTACACCATGCAGATGATATTCACACAATACGCCATGCAGTGTGACTGATTTTTCGTCTGTATTTTAGGAAGTTGATGTGACATCTACGCCAAAGAGGGAGAATCAAAGCGATTCAGATGGACCAATGGAGGTCACTCCAATACATTTTCAAAAAGTGACCCTGATTTCAGCTTGGATACTCCTGAAGGATGCAACTCTGGTGAAATACCTAATAGTAATTCAATCTTCTTGGGTCAAGTAAGCCAAATGTGTAAATTTATTGATCAGATTAATTTAACTTCCAAATATGCCACACCATTATGTAATGGTAAGTTAAAACATGTTTGTGTTAGTATGATTGGTCAACAAGGTTGTGTTACTTTACATTATGATTGTACTGGTTGTGCTGAGAGACGTGTTGCTTTTGAGAGTTCAATTAAGCATGATGCTGAAAACTGTACAGCAGTTGGTCTTGTCATACATGTTGCATTTATATGTTCAGGTGCAATGTATTCTCAATATGTGACCATAATTGACAAAAGGTACCTTATGGCGGATTTTATAATTTATCTTTACAATGAAATATATCAACCTGTGAGTGCTGTGTTGGACAACCATTGTTTCACAGTAAATTTTTGTATCCTGTGAAGTAGTTTTTTTGATGAATGGAGCTCAGGAAGTTGGATTTTTTTGGCTATAAAGACAAATTTCACTACCCACCATAAGGTACCTTTTGTCAATTATGGTCACATATGCTAAAGTACTTAAAAATGCTCTTGGCATGTACTGTGCTGGAAAATCAATGTTTTATAGGACACTGGCTTTAATGTACACACATATCAAGAGTATATTAAATGATATGTGTAAGCAAGTGAATAAATCAATGAAGCAGAAGAATGACAAGGATCTTGGGTCTTTTGAAAATGCTGTGACATGCGGTGATGCTGCATGGTTGACACGTGGTTACCATAGTCAAAATGCTACATATACTCTGTGAAACTATCAAACTGGCGTACTTTTGTACTATAAGCATTTTTGTCACAGAGGTAAGTGATATAACAGAAGAATTGTTTAAAGGCACATCAAAATCTGCAGAGGAATTAGGGGCTGAGTGGGTTTTTAAAAAGCTAAAACTGATAAAATGAACATTAGTATTCATGTGCAAGATAATGACAGTACTTCAAAAGCTTTGCTTTCCAATTTTCCTTATTGTAGAGTAATTTTGTGTAGTGGTCACATTGCACGAAATCATGAAAAGCATTTAAAAAGGCTTGCTAAGCAAAAATTTTTTAAAGAATGCCAAATTAAGAAGAACAAAAAAACTCATCCTGATATTGCTACAGTAAAGTTCACTGCATGAACGATGAAATTGGTTGTTTTAGTAATGGTATTTTCAAGTCAGCTAGGATAAACCTTTCTGCTATAGTTAAATGGTCAAATGGAGGCCCTAGGCAGGCTTCCATAAATCTAGACACAGCACCACTCTTGCTAATTACAAATGAAATAAGACATCTACAGGGTCGATATTTGTGAGGGTCAAATTTGGGATACCACCATGAAAAATTGTGGTGACAAGTAATATTTCCTGGTTTGAAGGTCGAGCCATTGAGCACAGAGAATATATCAGGTAAATTACCACCAGTGTAGTTACGAATAGTCGGGGAGTAATTACTGGTCTTGGGTGCAATTGCAAAGGTGTCATACTCTACCCAGTACTCGGTCCCAGTCTTATCTTCAGTAAATTTAAATCTGGCCTGTGCATACACATTTGATCTGTTTGCAAGCTTGTAAAGTTTGTTTAAGTCAAACCAAAAGTTTTGATAAAGTGAGCCAAATCCTCGCTGGTAGTCTCCTTGCTGGTTATCCGGATGGTAGTACCTCTCAAAGTAAAGTGAATTACTGTCTGCCTGTACTGGCCATTCCCTGAGTCTTAAAATAACCAACCATCCTCCACCAGCATTAGTCATGTCGCAGAACACTCTGTGAGTCCTTCCAATGCTCCAGTACCAGTACACTCCCGTCCTTCCACTGAGGGAAAAGGCATTGCAGCAGTCTTACGCACAGCATTCTCGTTTGGTCTTGCTCTCTTCTGGAGATTGACTGCCGCGGGACAGAAGTCTTTATCATTAGGAAGGATATGGTTAGGCCACTCGTTTCAACTTGTGACTGCAAAGGACAGCAGGAAAAGGAACAGCACTGGAGTCTTTACCATGATGAGGGCTAACGTTGCAAAAGGGCTTTCCGAGTGGCAAAGAAACTGGGACAAATAGCTCTCTACAGCTCATTCAAATGATCGGCAAGTCTCTGAGTTCCACACATGAATGCAATAAATAAAAATTAATTTTGTAATAATTATTGTTACTATTTTGTGCAGTTTTAATTATAATCACCCACGCAGAACACTGAAGATGAGAGCAAAATAACTCCCTATCAAAAAATCTTGTTCAGTAGCTTGAGTACTAAAATGAGTGGATATTTGTTCTTCACCAAAAGCAGGATGACCAAGACTCTCTTAAGAATGCATAGAAATATTGTGACATTAACTGCCATACTGTATTTACATTAGTATTTAAAACTAGTGAACTTCTTCAAGCTTTTTTTCTCCATTTACAAATTTTCCTCCCATTAGCTTCCAAGATGAATGGGATCTAGATTTTATACCATTAACACATTAATCATAATTATTATCATAATGTACAATAACCAAGGCATTAATATCATGCATGTTGAATATAAGTGCCAGTGATTTATATGCAACATACAATTTATATGTAGAATGTCAAATTTTGCAGTGTGCAAAATATATTAGTAACGCAGTAGCATTACTAAGTAGGATTCACCCCCAAACAAGATGGCTGCCACGACTATTGCAGCCTTGCTATACCAGGAAAACAAGCTCCTATGCTTCCCAGACTTCTTAGAAGACCTTTTCTTGACCAGAGGACTCCAATGGTACAACTAGCGTGGCTCCAAACCTTTTCTAAGAGAAAAGTCAAAAATTGGCTAACCAGCCGTTTTGTTCAGCCACCTGTTTTCATCTTCATCATCATCAAGAATAAGTTCTGTCAATTCAGTTGCCCAGGTGTATCTCAATATTGCCTGGTGCTACAAGACTAATTCTTACACCGTTCTACTCCAACCAAGTATGGGCGGATCCATGTCCCATCAGATCATTCTTCAAGTAAAGAAAAAGTGATATTGTGACTGCTGGATAGAGCCATCTTAGCTCTATGCCACCATTTTGTTAATTACAGAAGCATGTGCTTAAAATTTGGGTGTGGTTGCGCATGCTCAGATCTGCAGCCCTGGAAGAAGCAATTTATTTTTTACGAAGCTATGCTTGGAATCAAGTACTGTAATACTTTAGTGGAGGTTTCCAGCTAAAAGAAGGTATTACTTACATGTTACTGTTTTATCAAGTGTGTGATTTTATTTTATTTAAAAAAAACAAACCATTAATTAATGTTATGATATGCAATGATAATATGAATAACAACTGCCTGAATAAACAGGAATAGCTGCAACATTGCGGGGAAGATGGACACTCTCAGGTCATAGCTTCTCAAACAACGACTTGTATCAAGACTAGTATTAATTTCTCTTGTCATCAGGATAGTTGATATTCCCTCAGCATGTCTATTCAGTGCTGTCTCTCATAAATGATGAAAAGTCATAACAATGATAATAATAATAGAGAAAATTATTTTTTGTGTAAAATTGACAAGCATTACAATAGCAACTAAAGAAATATTATGAATATTTTTTAAAAATCAACACAAAAAAGAACATAAAAACTTAAAAAAACAAAGTTAAGTAGGATTCGGAACGACCAACGAAAATACTAAACGAAAATCCTACTCGTGACACAAATTCTACTCTACATTGTAATGTGATCTGTAATTCTTACATAATAACATTAAAAGTAAAATGTAGAGTAGCATTTGTGGCACGAGTAGGATTTTCATTTTGAATTTTCTTTGGTCGTTCGGAATCCTACTTAACCTTGTTTATTTAAATTTTTTATGTTCTTATTTAATATAAAACATAAAAGAAATAAATACATATTCTACAATAGCATAGATGTGTTACTTATTTGCAGGCTTGAAATTACCTGTATAAACTAAAGGAATAAATTAAAAATGACTTTAATAGAGAAAAAGTCAAAGACAATACCTGTGACTATGCAGTCATCAACTATAGCAAACTCAAAGGTGTATTGTGGTCTTTACAGCCAGTTTAAGTATACCTTAAATCAATTGAGGGTACGTAAATCTATTGAAGAAAAGAGAATGAGATGGCATCAAGTAGAAAGAAAAAATGATATATCTATCACTCCTAATTAAATCAGGTCATTTTAAATTTGCTTCAAAATTTGATCCTGAACAGACAAAAGACAGATGTAAGGTAAAAATTTCAATAAAATATGCTTGCACGTTAATTTTTAAAGGCCCATATGCATGATGAACTGTGTAAAATATATTGTACAAAAATTACTGGCATACCTCAAAAGGAGCTAGAGTACAATGAGAGACACAATTCCAAAACCAGTAGCTTAAATACTGAGACATAAGAATCACAATGATAATAGGAGAGAGAGAATAGAAGAGAAAGAGGTAACCAAAAGGTCACAAGCAACAAAACAAAATAAAATGAAGATCAGAAAGAAGCTAGGACACAGCGTTACTGTGAAGCATAGCTCCAAAACAGAATGGGAAGCCAGTGTATTTACACAAAAACCAAGAGAGAAAGCAGACTAGAACATACTGTGGAATTTAATGAAGCTGGACTAAGTAAGCTGATTGAACCTTATAGTTAGCACAACTGCAGTTTTTTAGAGCTAAATAAACTAAGCACATTGCCCATGACTGAGGAGAAAGGCATCGCAGCAGTCTTGCATAGCAGTCTTGTTTGGTCTTGCTTTCTTCTGGAGATTGACTGCCACGGGGCTGAAGTCTTTATCATTAGGAAGGATATGGTTAGGCCGCTCGTTTCAGCTTGAAACTATGAAGGACAGCAGGAAAAGGAACAGCACCGGAGTCTTTACCATGATGAGGGCTAACGTTGCAAAACAGGTTTTCCAAGTGGCAAAGAAACTGGGACAAATAGCACTGTACAGCTCATTCAAATGATCGGCAAGTCTTAGAGTTCCACGCATAAATGCAATCAATAAAAATTAAATTTTGTAATAATTATTACTATTTTGTGCAGTTTTAATTATAATCACCCATGCAGAACACTGAAGATGTGAGCAAAATAACTCCTCATCAAAAAATCTTGTTTAGTGGCAAGAGTACTAATATGGGTGGTTATTTGTTCTTCACCAAAAGCAGGATGACCAAGACTCTATTAGGCATGCATAGAAATATTGTGACATTAATTTCCATACTGCATTTACATTTGTATTTTAAACTAGTGAACTTCTTCAAGCTTCTTTCTCCCCATTTACAAATTCTCCTCCCATTAGCTTCCAAGATGAATGGGCTCTAGATTTTATACCATTAACACATTAATCATAATTATTAACATATTGTACAGTAACCAAGGTATTAATAACATGCATGTTGAATATAAGTGCCAGTGATTTATATGCAGCATACAATTTATATGTAGAATGTCAAATTTTCACAGTGTGCACAATATATATTTAATATCAAACTAAAAATAAATATATACATATTATACAATAGCATAATAGTGTTACTTATTTGCAAGCTTGAAATTACCCGTATAAACTAAAGAAATAATTTTAAAATGACATTTATAAAGAAAAAGAATAAGACAATACCTGTGACTATGCAGTCAACAACTATGGCAAGCTGAAAGGTGTATTGTGGTTTTTACAGCCAGTTTAAATATACCTTAAATCAATTAAGGGTACGTCCATCTATTGAAGAAAAGAGAATGAGATGACATCAAGTAGAAAGAGAAAATGATATATCTATCACTCCTAATTCATTTTAAATTTGCTTCAAAATTTGATCCAGAACAGACAAAGGACAGATGTATAAGTAAAAAATTTCAATAAAATATGCTTGCATGTTAATTTTTATAGGCCCATATGCATGATGTACTGTGTAATATATATTGTACAAAAATTACTGGCATACCTCAAAAGGAGCTAGAGTACAATTAGAGACACAATTCCACCAAAACCAGCAGCTTGGATACTGAGACATAAGAATCACAATCATAATAGGAGAGAGAGAATAGATAGAAGAGGAGGTAACCAAAAGGTCACAAGCAACAAAACAAAATAAAATGGAGATCAGAAAGAGGATAGGACACAGCGTTACTGTGGAGCATAGCTCCAAAACAGAATGGGAAGCCAGTATATTTACACAAAAACCAAGAGAGAAGGAAGACTACAACATACAGTGGCATTTAATTAAGCTGCACTAAATAAGCTGATCGAACCTTATAGTTCGCACAACTGCAGTTTTTATTGAGCTAAATAAACTGAGCCTTTTTGTTAGCTAAGCCAGATCCTTTTATT